>NW_024061707.1:30000-98343 GCF_016432855.1 Salvelinus namaycush | reverse complement strand
ACCATGGTGTCTAGTGGAGGACATAACCAGTGGTGTCTAGTGGAGGACATAACCAGTGGTATCTAGTGGAGGACATAACCAGTGGTGTCTAGTGGAGGACGTAACCAGTGGTGTCTAGTGGAGGCCAGTGGTGTCTAGTGGAGGCCAGTGGTGTCTAGTGGAGGCCAGTGGTGTCTAGTGGAGGCCAGTGGTGTCTAGTGGAGGACATAACCAGTGGTGTCTAGTGGAGGACGTAACCAGTGGTGTCTAGTGGAGGCCAGTGGTGTCTAGTGGAGGACATAACCAGTGGTGTCTAGTGGAGACCAGTGGTGTCTAGTGGAGGACGTAACCAGTGGTGTCTAGTGGAGACCAGTGGTGTCTAGTGGAGGACATAACCAGTGGTGTCTAGTGGAGGACATAACCAGTGGTGTCTAGTGGAGGCCAGTGGTGTCTAGTGGAGGACATAACCAGTGGTGTCTAGTGGAGGACATAACCAGTGGTGTCTAGTGGAGGACATAACCAGTGGTGTCTAGTGGAGGACATAACCAGTGGTGTCTAGTGGAGGCCAGTGGTGTCTAGTGGAGGACGTAACCAGTGGTGTCTAGTGGAGGACGTAACCAGTGGTGTCTAGTGGAGGACGTAACCAGTGGTGTCTACTCGAGGACGTAACCAGTGGTGTCTACTCGAGGACGTAACCAGTGGTGTCTACTCGAGGACGTAACCAGCGGTGTCTGGTCGAGGACGTAACCAGCGGTGTCTGGTGGAGGACGTAACCAGCGGTGTCTGGTGGAGGACGTAACCAGCGGTGTCTGGTGGAGGACGTAACCAGCGGTGTCTGGTGGAGGACGTAACCAGCGGTGTCTGGTGGAGGACGTAACCAGCGGTGTCTGGTGGAGGACGTAACCAGCGGTGTCTGGTGGAGGACGTAACCAGCGGTGTCTAGTGGAGGCCAGTGGTGTCTAGTGGAGGACATAACCAGTGGTGTCTAGTGGAGGGCACTGGTGTCTAGTGGAGGACGTAGCCAGTCGTGTCTAGTGGAGGCCAGTGGTGTCTAGTGGAGGACGTAACCAGTGGTGTCTAGTGGAGGACATAACCAGTGGTGTCTAGTGGAGGATATAACCAGTGGTGTCTAGTGGAGGACATAACCAGTGGTGTCTAGTGGAGGCCAGAGGTGTCTAGTGGAGGACATAACCAGTGGTGTCTAGTGGAGGACGTAACCAGTGGTATCTAGTGGAGGCCAGTGGTGTCTAGTGGAGACCAGTGGTGTCTAGTGGAGACCAGTGGTGTCTAGTGGAGGACATAACCAGTGGTGTCTAGTGGAGGACATAACCAGTGGTGTCTAGTGGAGGACATAACCAGTGGTGTCTAGTGGAGGACATAACCAGTGGTGTCTAGTGGAGGCCAGTGGTGTCTAGTGGAGGCCAGTGGTGTCTAGTGGAGGCCAGTGGTGTCTAGTGGAGAACATAACCAGTGGTGTCTAGTGGAGGCCAGTGGTGTCTAGTGGAGGACATAACCAGTGGTGTCTAGTGGAGGCCAGTGGTGTCTAGTGGAGGACATAACCAGTGGTGTCTAGTGGAGGCCAGTGGTGTCTAGTGGAGGACATAACCAGTGGTGTCTAGTGGAGGACATAACCAGTGGTGTCTAGTGGAGGCCAGTGGTGTCTAGTGGAGGACATAACCAGTGGTGTCTAGTGGAGGCCAGTGGTGTCTAGTGGAGGACATAACCAGTGGTGTCTAGTGGAGGACGTAACCAGCGGTGTCTGGTGGAGGACGTAACCAGCGGTGTCTGGTGGAGGACATAACCAGTGGTGTCTAGTGGAGGACATAACCAGTGGTGTCTAGTGGAGGACATAACCAGTGGTGTCTAGTGGAGGGCAGTGGTGTCTAGTGGAGGACATAACCAGCGGTGTCTAGTGGAGGACGTAACCAGCGGTGTCTGGTGGAGGACGTGACCAGCGGTGTCTGGTGGAGGACGTAACCAGCGGTGTCTGGTGGAGGACGTAACCAGCGGTGTCTGGTGGAGGACGTAACCAGCGGTGTCTGGTGGAGGACGTAACCAGCGGTGTCTGGTGGAGGACGTAACCAGCGGTGTCTGGTGGAGGACGTAACCAGCGGTGTCTGGTGGAGGACGTAACCAGCGGTGTCTAGTGGAGGACGTAACCAGCGGTGTCTAGTGGAGGACGTAACCAGCGGTGTCTAGTGGAGGACGTAACCAGCGGTGTCTAGTGGAGGACGTAACCAGCGGTGTCTAGTGGAGGACGTAACCAGCGGTGTCTAGTGGAGGACGTAACCAGCGGTGTCTAGTGGAGGACGTAACCAGCGGTGTCTAGTGGAGGACGTAACCAGCGGTGTCTAGTGGAGGACGTAACCAGCGGTGTCTAGTGGAGGACGTAACCAGCGGTGTCTAGTGGAGGACATAACCAGTCGTGTCTAGTGGAGGACATAACCAGTCGTGTCTAGTGGAGGACATAACCAGTGGTGTCTAGTGGAGGACATAACCAGTGGTGTCTAGTGGCGGACATAACCAGTGGTGTCTAGTGGAGGACATAGCCAGTGGTGTCTAGTGGAGGCCAGTGGTGTCTAGTGGAGGACATAACCAGTGGTGTCTAGTGGAGGACATAACCAGTGGTGTCTAGTGGAGGACATAACCAGTGGTGTCTAGTGGAGGACATAACCAGTGGTGTCTAGTGGAGGCCAGTGGTGTCTAGTGGAGGCCAGTGGTGTCTAGTGGAGGACGTAACCAGTGGTGTCTAGTGGAGGACATAACCAGTGGTGTCTAGTGGAGGCCAGTGGTGTCTAGTGGAGGACATAACCAGTGGTGTCTAGTGGAGGCCAGTGGTGTCTAGTGGAGCACATAAACAGTGGTGTCTAGTGGAGGCCAGTGGTGTCTAGTGGAGGACCTTAACCAGTGGTGTCTAGTGGAGGACCTTAACCAGTGGTGTCTAGTGGAGGACCTTAACCAGTGGTGTCTAGTGGAGGACATAACCAGTGGTGTCTAGTGGAGGACATAACCAGTGGTGTCTAGTGGAGGACATAACCAGTGGTGTCTAGTGGAGGCCAGTGGTGTCTAGTGGAGGACATAACCAGTGGTGTCTAGTGGAGGACATAACCAGTGGTGTCTAGTGGAGGACATAACCAGTGGTGTCTAGTGGAGGCCAGTGGTGTCTAGTGGAGGACATAACCAGTGGTGTCTAGTGGAGGCCAGTGGTGTCTAGTGGAGGCTAGTGGTGTCTAGTGGAGGACATAACCAGTGGTGTCTAGTGGAGGCCAGTGGTGTCTAGTGGAGGACATAACCAGTGGTGTCTAGTGGAGGCCAGTGGTGTCTAGTGGAGGACATAACCAGTGGTGTCTAGTGGAGGACATAACCAGTGGTGTCTAGTGGAGGACATAACCAGTGGTGTCTAGTGGAGGCCAGTGGTGTCTAGTGGAGGATGAATGAACGGGCGTCAGCCATCGAGAATTGAACCTTGCCGGTTACTGAGCTCGGACGCTTCCATTGGACGTGACACAATGCGAACCTGGCCGGTTACTGAGCTCGGACGCTTCCATTGGACGTGACACAATGCGAACCTGGCCGGTTACTGAGCTCGGACGCTTCCATTGGACGTGACACAATGCGAACCTGGCCGGTTACTGAGCTCGGACGCTTCCATTGGACGTGACACAATGCGAACCTGGCCGGTTACTGAGCTCGGACGCTTCCATTGGACGTGACACAATGCGAACCTGGCCGGTTACTGAGCTCGGACGCTTCCATTGGACGTGACACAATGCGAACCTGGCCGGTTACTGAGCTCGGACGCTTCCATTGGACGTGACACAATGCGAACCTGGCCGGTTACTGAGCTCGGACGCTTCCATTGGACGTGACACAATGCGAACCTGGCCGGTTACTGAGCTCGGACGCTTCCATTGGACGTGACACAATGCGAACCTGGCCGGTTACTGAGCTCGGACGCTTCCATTGGACGTGACACAATGCGAACCTGGCCGGTTACTGAGCTCGGACGCTTCCATTGGACGTGACACAATGCGAACCTGGCCGGTTACTGAGCTCGGACGCTTCCATTGGACGTGACACAATGCGAACCTGGCCGGTTACTGAGCTCGGACGCTTCCATTGGACGTGACACAATGCGAACCTGGCCGGTTACTGAGCTCGGACGCTTCCATTGGACGTGACACAATGCGAACCTGGCCGGTTACTGAGCTCGGACGCTTCCATTGGACGTGACACAATGCGAACCTGGCCGGTTACTGAGCTCGGACGCTTCCATTGGACGTGACACAATGCGAACCTGGCCGGTTACTGAGCTCGGACGCTTCCATTGGACGTGACACAATGCGAACCTGGCCGGTTACTGAGCTCGGACGCTTCCATTGGACGTGACACAATGCGAACCTGGCCGGTTACTGAGCTCGGACGCTTCCATTGGACGTGACACAATGCGAACCTGGCCGGTTACTGAGCTCGGACGCTTCCATTGGACGTGACACAATGCGAACCTGGCCGGTTACTGAGCTCGGACGCTTCCATTGGACGTGACACAATGCGAACCTGGCCGGTTACTGAGCTCGGACGCTTCCATTGGACGTGACACAATGCGAACCTGGCCGGTTACTGAGCTCGGACGCTTCCATTGGACGTGACACAATGCGAACCTGGCCGGTTACTGAGCTCGGACGCTTCCATTGGACGTGACACAATGCGAACCTGGCCGGTTACTGAGCTCGGACGCTTCCATTGGACGTGACACAATGCGAACCTGGCCGGTTACTGAGCTCGGACGCTTCCATTGGACGTGACACAATGCGAACCTGGCCGGTTACTGAGCTCGGACGCTTCCATTGGACGTGACACAATGCGAACCTGGCCGGTTACTGAGCTCGGACGCTTCCATTGGACGTGACACAATGCGAACCTGGCCGGTTACTGAGCTCGGACGCTTCCATTGGACGTGACACAATGCGAACCTGGCCGGTTACTGAGCTCGGACGCTTCCATTGGACGTGACACAATGCGAACCTGGCCGGTTACTGAGCTCGGACGCTTCCATTGGACGTGACACAATGCGAACCTGGCCGGTTACTGAGCTCGGACGCTTCCATTGGACGTGACACAATGCGAACCTGGCCGGTTACTGAGCTCGGACGCTTCCATTGGACGTGACACAATGCGAACCTGGCCGGTTACTGAGCTCGGACGCTTCCATTGGACGTGACACAATGCGAACCTGGCCGGTTACTGAGCTCGGACGCTTCCATTGGACGTGACACAATGCGAACCTGGCCGGTTACTGAGCTCGGACGCTTCCATTGGACGTGACACAATGCGAACCTGGCCGGTTACTGAGCTCGGACGCTTCCATTGGACGTGACACAATGCGAACCTGGCCGGTTACTGAGCTCGGACGCTTCCATTGGACGTGACACAATGCGAACCTGGCCGGTTACTGAGCTCGGACGCTTCCATTGGACGTGACACAATGCGAACCTGGCCGGTTACTGAGCTCGGACGCTTCCATTGGACGTGACACAATGCGAACCTGGCCGGTTACTGCGCTCGGACGCTTCCATTGGACGTGACACAATGCGAACCTGGCCGGTTACTGAGCTCGGACGCTTCCATTGGACGTGACACAATGCGAACCTGGCCGGTTACTGAGCTCGGACGCTTCCATTGGACGTGACACAATGCGAACCTGGCCGGTTACTGCGCTCGGACGCTTCCATTGGACGTGACACAATGCGAACCTGGCCGGTTACTGAGCTCGGACGCTTCCATTGGACGTGACACAATGCGAACCTGGCCGGTTACTGAGCTCGGACGCTTCCATTGGACGTGACACAATGCGAGCACACCACAGTGAAGCATCTTTCATTGATTTCAAAGGAAGTATTTGCTCAACGGTTGATGGCGGACGCCGGACGCCCGATGGCCATAGCGTAGCCGGACCGTAACTACACAGACTTCCCTTCCTGCCTCTACGGGGAGAAAAAAAACCTCTCATCCAAGAACTTCAGGATACGGACGACACGGCAGCTAGCTTGGTTTCCTTTCCAAGCTGTCCTCTAAATACAATATAGGGGCCTTTCCTAACTATCTCCAAGAAGTCTTCTTCAACCATGTTTAGGGCAATAAAATGACAAACAGAACAGAAACGGAAGTAACTATCCTCCCCCCCCCACAGAAGTACTGACAGAAAAAGTCACAACAATGAAAGAATTCTCTAGTTGGTGAATTCACTTGACAGTGGGTGAATTCCAACGCATGTGATTGAACTTGTGTTCTTTAGAAGGAGTGTGATTGGTGGCTGGAACATCCTGCTGGGCCTGCAGAGGAATGGAAAGAGCTGCATCGGTTACTCTGTACTGCGTGGGGTTACTGGCAGTCAGTCAGTACGTCAGAGTGAGAGAGAGAGGAGACTTTTCCTTTTTCCCCTCTCTGTGCTGGCTCCAACAGGGCCCTTCCCCTCCCAGCCAGTCACTTGTGTCCAGGAAGAGGAACCAGAGCCTGGTCAGCGGGGGCTGGTTAGGGAAGCCTGCAGCGGGGCCCACCCTGAGTTCACTGACCTCTCTGCTCAGGGCCTCACACACAGGAAGAGATGTGAGTGACACACGGACGGACACAGCGTGCGTACGTACACACACACACACACACACACACCCTGAACACAACAGCTGGTCAGCTGATGGCTCACGAGACAGAGGAGGGTTATGACAGTGCTGCTTCTGTTACTACAGATCATTGTATACAGGCTGAGTTACTCATTTCACATTCACCCTTTAAATTCCCAACACTAAATACAGTACTGTACAGTAGGGATCTCATTAGAAATTCACCATCTTCGTTATACAGTTCCCAGCATTCATACTCTGCACAATAACATCACAGCACTGTGCTGAGTGAGAGAACTGAGCTGCTTCACACACACAACATCATGTCCCCTATGTCACGGTGTCCACTTCAGACAGCAGCAATTCAAACAGGATAGACCAGGTCACCTGATGTTAAACTAGACGACTGCTGCTGTGTCTGTAGAGTAGAGCTGGCCTATAACGTGCTTCCTCTCTGCTCTCTGAGCGAGTGTCTTCCTGTTCAGAGAAGAAAATATATATATACACTTCTCACTTCCTGTTTCATTCAGGAAGATTCTCCTCGCCGCTTCGCGTGACGCTCCCACCGACCGGACTGAAACAATTCAACAGACCTTGTCCTCCGTGACGCATAGGAAACACAGGAGGGCAATCCAAATGGCCCCCTATTCCCTAGTGCACTACTTTTAACCAGAGTCCTATAGGCCCTGGTCAAATGTAGTGCACTATATAGGGAATAGGGTGCCAGAGTCCTATAGGCCCTGGTCAAAAGTAGTGCACTATTAGGAAATAGGGTGCCATTTGGAACGCAGACAGACAAGAGATCTGAGAGTGGTGGACGAGCGACAGGCTGAAGGGATGCAGACAGACAGGTCTGAGAGTGGTGGACGAGTGACAGGCTGAAGGGATGCAGACAGACAGGTCTGAGAGTGGTGGACGAGTGACAGGCTGAAGGGATGCAGACAGACAGGAGGTCTGAGAGTGGTGGACGAGTGACAGGCTGAAGGGATGCAGACAGACAGGAGGTCTGAGAGTGGTGGACGAGCGACAGGCTGAAGGGATGCAGACAGACAGGAGGTCTGAGAGTGGTGGACGAGCGACAGGCTGAAGGGATGCAGACAGACAGGAGGTCTGAGAGTGGTGGACGAGCGACAGGCTGAAGGGATGCAGACAGACAGGAGGTCTGAGAGTGGTGGACGAGCGACAGGCTGAAGGGATGCAGACAGACAGGAGGTCTGAGAGTGGTGGACGAGCGACAGGCTGAAGGGATGCAGACAGACAGACAGGAGGTCTGAGAGTGGTGGACGAGCGACAGGCTGAAGGGATGCAGACAGACAGACAGGAGGTCTGAGAGTGGTGGACGAGCGACAGGCTGAAGGGATGCAGACAGACAGACAGGTCTGAGAGTGGTGGACGAGCGACAGGCTGAAGGGATGCAGACAGACAGGTCTGAGAGTGGTGGACGAGCGACAGGCTGAAGGGATGCAGACAGACAGGTCTGAGAGTGGTGGACGAGCGACAGGCTGAAGGGATGCAGACAGACAGGTCTGAGAGTGGTGGACGAGCGACAGGCTGAAGGGAAGCAGACAGACAGGTCTGAGAGTGGTGGACGAGCGACAGGCTGAAGGGATGCAGACAGACAGGTCTGAGAGTGGTGGACGAGCGACAGGCTGAAGGGATGCAGACAGACAGGTCTGAGAGTGGTGGACGAGCGACAGGCTGAAGGGATGCAGACAGACAGGAGGTCTGAGAGTGGTGGACGAGCGACAGGCTGAAGGGATGCAGACAGACAGGAGGTCTGAGAGTGGTGGACGAGCGACAGGCTGAAGGGATGCAGACAGACAGGAGGTCTGAGAGTGGTGGACGAGCGACAGGCTGAAGGGATGCAGACAGACAGGAGGTCTGAGAGTGGTGGACGAGCGACAGGCTGAAGGGATGCAGACAGACAGGTCTGAGAGTGGTGGACGAGCGACAGGCTGAAGGGATGCAGACAGACAGGAGGTCTGAGAGTGGTGGACGAGCGACAGGCTGAAGGGATGCAGACAGACAGGAGGTCTGAGAGTGGTGGACGAGCGACAGGCTGAAGGGATGCAGACAGACAGGAGGTCTGAGAGTGGTGGACGAGTGACAGGCTGAAGGGATGCAGACAGACAGGTCTGAGAGTGGTGGACGAGTGACAGGCTGAAGGGATGCAGACAGACAGGTCTGAGAGTGGTGGACGAGAGACAGGCTGAAGGGATGCAGACAGACAGGAGGTCTGAGAGTGGTGGACGAGTGACAGGCTGAAGGGATGCAGACAGACAGGTCTGAGAGTGGTGGACGAGTGACAGGCTGAAGGGATGCAGACAGACAGGAGGTCTGAGAGTGGTGGACGAGCGACAGGCTGAAGGGATGCAGACAGACAGCCCTACAGCACCCTATTCCCTAAACAGTGCACTACTTTTGACCAGGGCCCTACAGCACCCTATTCCCTAAATAGTGCACTACTTTTGACCAGGGCCCACAGGGCTGTCAGACACAGACTAACCTAGTAGTGGATTCTATCAATCTATTCCTGTCACTCAGTAGCCCGAATCAAATAAGATGCTTGTACCTTCTCACCTTTCTCTCTTGAATTGGCTTAGGGGGAGTAGAGGAACAGGCCAACTGTGGCAAATATGTTGACATGACAGACTAAACAGCAGACTGACTGAAGTGTCTTAGCTACACTATATGACCAAAAGTATGTGGACAGCTGCTCGTCCAACATCTCATTCCAAAATCATGGGCATTAATATGGAGTTGGTCCCCCCTTTGCTGCTATAACAGCCTCCACTCTTCTGGGAAGGCTTTCCACTAGATGTTGGAACATTGCTGCGGGGACTTGCTTCCATTCAGCCATAAGAGCATTAGTGAGATCGGGGCACTGATGTTGGGCGATTAGGCCTGGCTCGCAGTCGGCGTTCCAATTCATCTGAAAGGTGTTCGATGGGGTTGAGTTCAGGGCTCTGTGCAGGCCAGTCAAGTTCTTCCACACCGATTTCGACAAGCCATTTCGAGATACCTCGCTGTATACCTCGCTTTGTGCACGGGGGCATTGTCATGCTGAAACAGGAAAGGGCCTTCCCTAAATTGTTGCCACAAAGTTGGAAGCACAGAATCGTCTACAATGTCATTGTATGCTGTAGTGTTACGATTTCCCTTCACTGGAAATAACCAGCCTCGATTTTATACACGTCAGCAACAGGTGTGGCTGAAATAAACGAATCCACTCATTTGAAGGGGTGTCCACATACGTTTATATATATATATAGTTTAATCTGAGGGTAGTGCAACTTTCTATATTAGTCTGTGTCAGACAGTAGGGATTGGTGACAAAAGCTGAATAATATATATCTCTATGACTCTACAAAACTTAAAAACATTTAAATCAAGCAATCTTAAACAGATCGCCTCGTTAAAGACTAATTTAGGACCTAACAACAGTTAAAAAGCTGTTGTTTCTATTCAACAGAGTCTCAAAGCTCCATGTTGTTGATGTTTCTATTCAACAGAGTCTCAAAGCTCCATGTTGATGTTTCTATTCTACAGAGTCTCAAAGCTCCATGTTGATGTTTCTATTCAACAGAGTCTCAAAGCTCCATGTTGATGTTTCTATTCAACAGAGTCTCAAAGCTCCATGTTGATGTTTCTATTCTACAGAGTCTCAAAGCTCCATGTTGATGTTTCTATTCAACAGAGTCTCAAAGCTCCATGTTGATGTTTCTATTCTACAGAGTCTCAAAGCTCCATGTTGATGTTTCTATTCAACAGAGTCTCAAAGCTCCATGTTGATGTTTCTATTCTACAGAGTCTCAAAGCTCCATGTTGATGTTTATATTCAACAGAGTCTCAAAGCTCCATGTTGTTGTTTCTATTCAACAGAGTCTCAAAGCTCCATGTTGATGTTTCTATTCAACAGAGTCTCAAAGCTCCATGTTGATGTTTCTATTCTACAGAGTCTCAAAGCTCCATGTTGATGTTTCTATTCAACAGAGTCTCAAAGCTCCATGTTGATGTTTCTATTCTACAGAGTCTCAAAGCTCCATGTTGATGTTTATATTCAACAGAGTCTCAAAGCTCCATGTTGTTGTTTCTATTCAACAGAGTCTCAAAGCTCCATGTTGTTGTTTCTATTCAACAGAGTCTCAAAGCTCCATGTTGATGTTTCTATTCAACAGAGTCTCAAAGCTCCATGTTGATGTTTCTATTCAACAGAGTCTCAAAGCTCCATGTTGATGTTTATATTCAACAGAGTCTCAAAGCTCCATGTTGTTGATGTTTCTATTCAACAGAGTCTCAAAGCTCCATGATGATGTTTCTATTCAACAGAGTCTCAAAGCTCCATGATGATGTTTCTATTCAACAGAGTCTCAAAGCTCCATGTTGATGTTTCTATTCAACAGAGTCTCAAAGCTCCATGTTGCCATTGTTTATATTCAATTCAACAGAGTCCCAGGGTGAGCCTTAGAGCAGACCCAGGTCTACGTCCCAAATGGCCTACACAGTGCACTACTTTTGACCAGAGCCATTCGGTACTCCAGTCAGAAGTAGTGCACTATAAAAGGGAATAGGGCATCATTTGGAACACAGCCTCCAGTCTGAAGTAATGAACACCTTCCTGGCATTCTATTCTACTCACAGGAATGACCTCAGAGTTGGTACCCTTCACTTCATTAACGACGAGAGTGAGATCAAACAACTGCTGCTTTTTTTCTTCTGTTGGCCTCGTTCACAAACAATACAGACTAACGTTTTGATGAATGACGACGACCAATGAGGATCAGTTGTTTGGGAGTAACGGTGACTTAGTTTTCAAGACAGAGTAGAAAGTGATGTCGAACGTTCAGAAACGTGTTGTTCCACACTTACAGGGGTTTGTGTGTGTGTGTGTGTGTGTGTGTGTGTGTGTGTGTGTGTGTGTGTGTGTGTGTGTGTGTGTGTGTGTGTGGGGCACATGGGGATGTGTGAAACCTACTCCTCCGTCTGAAGTGTCTCCACTTGTGCCAGAGAATAGCTCGCTTTTTGTGTGTGGCGCCGAACGGTAAGACGCTTCCCGAGTCCTCGCCAGGTATGGGCCGAATCGGGAGAAAGTGGTACTCGCTTAGCAAGCAGCATGTGTCCTTTACGTGTGTGTGTGTGTGTGTGTGTGTGTGTGTGTGTGTGTCATGTACACTCAGTTTATTTACGAAGGGGAAAAGTATCAAATGTGTGCTATCTCTGAACCTGTGTGTCATAAACATAACCTGGGTGCTTTTCCAATTGATCGTCGTTGAGATTCAAGTACATACGATGAACACTCCACCCACCCAAAGGTAACTGAAAGTCAAGGAGCAGTGAAGGGGTTTCCCATTTCACACTCAGACTGAAAGTCTAACTGTCATGTCAAAAGAGGATTTCTAATAACACAAGAAACCCCCCCCAACATAACCATAGTGGTCTGTCTCTCTCTGTGGAGAAATCTCTGTGGGAAACCCACCTAGTCAAACTACTCCTGGGGTAAAAATACATCTGGGAAACCCACCTAGTCAAACTACTCCTGGGGTAGAAATACATCTGGGAAACCCACCTAGTCAAACTACTCCTGGGGTAGAAATACATCTGGGAAACCCACCTAGTCAAACTACTCCTGAGGTAGAAATACATCTGGGAAACCCACCTAGTCAAACTACTCCTGAGGTAGAAATACATCTGGGAAACCCACCTAGTCAAACTACTCCTGGGGTAGAAATACATCTGGGAAACCCACCTAGTCAAACTACTCCTGGGGTAGAAATACATCTGGGAAACCCACCTAGTCAAACTACTCCTGGGGTAGAAATACATCTGGGAAACCCACCTAGTCAAACTACTCCTGGGGTAGAAATACATCTGGGAAACCCACCTAGTCAAACTACTCCTGAGGTAGAAATACATCTGGGAAACCCACCTAGTCAAACTACTCCTGGGGTAGAAATACATCTGGGAAACCCACCTAGTCAAACTACTCCTGAGGTAGAAATACATCTGGGAAACCCACCTAGTCAAACTACTCCTGGGGTAGAAATACATCTGGGAAACCCACCTAGTCAAACTACTCCTGGGGTAGAAATACATCTGGGAAACCCACCTAGTCAAACTAGTCCTGGGGTAGAAATACATCTGGGAAACCCACCTAGTCAAACTACTCCTGGGGTAGAAATACATCTGGGAAACCCACCTAGTCAAACTACTCCTGAGGTAGAAATACATCTGGGAAACCCACCTAGTCAAACTACTCCTGGGGTAAAAATACATCTGGGAAACCTACCTAGTCAAACTACTCCTGAGGTAGAAATACATCTGGGAAACCCACCTAGTCAAACTACTCCTGGGGTAGAAATACATCTGGGAAACCCACCTAGTCAAACTACTCCTGAGGTAAAAACACATACGTCACCTCCAGTTTAGGGTCCATTTACACCCCCAGAATACACACACGTCTGACAACATGGACATGTAGGACAGACAATAACTACAGGTAACTGACAAAATAAAGGAAACGCCAACATACAGGGTGTTTATAGGGGCGTTGGGTCACCACCAGCCAGAACGGCTTCAATACACCTCGACATAGATTCTACAAGTGTCTGGAACTCTATTGGAGGGATGAGACACCGTTCTTCCACGAGAAATTCCATCATTTGGTGTTTTGTTGATGATGGTGGAAAACGCTGGTCTCAGGCACCGCTCCCCAATCATAAGTGTTCAATTGGGTTCAGATCTGGTGACTGAGACAGCCATGGTATATGGTTTTACATCATTTTCATGCTCATCTAATCGTTCAGTGACCACTCCAGCACTGTGGACGGGGGCATCGTCATCCTATGGGGGCATCGTCATCCTATGGGGGCATCGTCATCCTATGGGGGCATCGTCATCCTATGGGGGCATCGTCATCCTATGGGGGCATAGCCATGGTAGCCAAAATAATGACCTGCCCAGCATTATCATACATGACCTTACACATGATGGATTGTTAATTGCTTAATTAACTTCCGGAACCACACCTGCGTTTCAATATACTTTGTATCCCTCATTTACTCAAGTGTTTCCATTATTTTGGCAGTTACCTGTATACTGTTATGTTCTTTGTCTGATAAAACAAAGCCCTGGTCAGGAATACTGTCAGTGCCATTCATGAGCCCCCTTACAGCTGACAATCAAACTGTCTGACAGCCAACAGGTCACAAATATGAGCCCGTGAAAATAGATGACAGCTTAGTTTACAAATACAGAGTTAGCAGGGTGATACAACCAGGGCTACAGTATAAGACATAACAGAGATCTTCAATGTAACAAAACCATTTACTATATCTGAATTGGCACAAGATGTAATGCTTCTAGGCCCGTTTCCTGTCGCGAACTCGTCCCACTAACTGTCAACAGCATTCAGTAGATTGTGATATGTAAATGTAGTATTTTCAGCAGCATGCCGTTGTTCAAAAACCCACTCAATTTTAGAAAGAGAAACAGACCTATTGTTGATATGAAGGTAGTGTTGAACGCATCTTCGCTGAATCGGAAGAGAAGACATGTCTTGCCGACACCGCTGTCCCCGATGAGAAGCAATTTAAAAAGGTAATCATAGGTTTTCGCCATCTCTCCACCCTCGCTTCTTCCCGAAATTTGATTGAATGTCTGGACCGTTGCAAACAGTTTGTAGCTGCTATTCGCTGCTGGCTACACCTCTTCGTTACACTAACTAACCAAACAGTAACAGTACAGGAAAACGAGGCGGCGTTAGTTTAATGACGTAACACAAAATAGGCGGAGCAGAAGCAAGGAACCTAGGACGGAAGCGTGGTAGTCACTGGTTACCACAGCCACAAAGTCATCATTATTTCTAAACACTAGACTATTTCTCAAATGTCTCTTAAAATCAGATTTAAAACCTAACCCACACTACAAACCTTATGTTTAACCCTAAATTAAAAGACCAAACAGCTACTTTTTGTTTTCATTTTTTATATAGCCTATTTTTGTGTGGCAACGAGTGACAACCGGAAGCACCCTCTCATCTGGGTTGCCAAATTGGCAGTAATACTGTCACAATGAGGATGCGGACTGAATCAGCTGACAAATGTTTGACGATATTATGTAGGTCAAAGTGACGCCATAAACACAAATGGCTGATTTAGATAAGTAATCAAATCCCTGTGAACATTAATCCAACTTGCTTTGCAATAACAATACACTGTAACCTGTTAACAGGAAGAATGAGACGTCAGGCTTTAAGTCATGTAATCAAGTTTTTATGTATGGATCTCGAAACAGAAAAGAGCGAAATGACATGAGACACTGGTACAACACAATCCGTTCATGCACAGGAAACTGACCGGTAACAATAAATAAGAGTACATTGAAGCTGTTAGCATTACATTTACCGTTAAAAAAAAACCTAGCAATGATCAGAACCACTGCCGGACAACACAGGTGGAGTGCCACGTAGTATAGAGGCAAGAATAACTTTGGGGAAGTTTGCCCCATGAAATGATCATGTGAGTACAATTGTGCTTAAATACACCTTTAAGAGTGAATACCCATCCATATAGGGTGCGTTCCAGGTCGTGATTTATTGCAGTCACACTGCACAAATTATCGAATTTCTATTTCTAGAAAACTTGGAGAATTGTGCATTCTCAGGAACCTACATAAATATAATATAGTCATCTAAGATATGCAGCTGCATCGTAACTGCAGTACTGACGTCCTGGAACGCCCCCCCAGAGTCTTTAGGAGTAAGTTCAAAGCAGCGGTTGAATTATTATGAAGTCTTCAGAAATCAACAGTCGTCGTTTTCAGTCCATGTCTCGCACTCTACGGCAGATCTCCTCTGTAAACTCGGAGCACTTCGACTTCCCACCAAGGTCCCCGGTCAGCACCTGGGAGAGGATAAAAAAAACAGCCCAATTAATTCATTTGAAAAGCCAAAGCAGATTCTCCATACAATGACCAACTGAACAAAAATCTGGTCATGTTCAATCTACAGAAAAATACATAAAGAGCATTGGCACCCGGAAGGAGGTGTGGTTTCCAGGGCAGCCAACATATTATAAACCAACTAGCCAAACATCAACCATATAATCTGGCATCGGATCGAAGAGAGCAGACTCTCGGATCGAAGAGAGCAGACTCTCGGATCGAAGAGAGCAGACTCTCGGATCGAAGAGAGCAGACTCTCGGATCGAAGAGAGCAGACTCTCGGATCGAAGAGAGCAGACTCTCGGAGCGAAGAGAGCAGACTCTCGGAGCGAAGAGAGCAGACTCTCGGAGCGAAGAGAGCAGACTCTCGGAGCGAAGAGAGCAGACTCTCGGAGCGGTCCTCCAAGAACAAGGAAGTACTACTTCTGCCCCTCCCCTTTCTAAATGTATTCTGGCGCCGATATGCAACAGCCACAATAGTCACTATTGGAGGTAATTAAAAAGCCAACTAGCCACCTTCTTGTCTCTGATGGTGTCGAAGCAGGCGGTCTCGATCTTCTTGCCGTAGTCGTGCATGCCCATGTGACGCAGCATCATCACAGCACTGAGCAGCAGAGCTGTAGGGTTGGCCATGTCCAGACCGGCTATGTCGGGGGCCGTCCCGTGGACCTGGATACCACAGGGGTAGAGGGACAATGTTAATACGTCTACGTTGTTCAGACGTTAAATGGTTGTTCAACACTGGAACAAGCTTCCATTAGAAATGGACAACTTATTTAAAATATATGACGTCTCGTATTAAAATTGTTTTGTTGAAAGAGGGAAGTCTTCAACAAAAACAAACATGTTTAGTTATTACACAATAGACTGTTTACAGGACGAGAAGCCTTGCGTTTTATCCAACAGTTGAGACAGAGTAGCTAAACATATTCAGATGATAAAAACAGCCAAGTAAAGAGCGAGACAAACCGATTCAAAAATGGCGACTCCATTGGCACCAATGTTTCCACTAGGAGTGACTCCCAGACCGCCAATAAGTCCAGCACACAGATCACTGCAATACATGACACACACTCTATCTGTAGTAGTAGCCACAGCCTTTAGTTAGCAGAATCATCTAGTCACATTAGCGCAACACAAATGAAAGACAGTATTAGGCCCAATAAGACCAAACTCTGCTAAGCTATTAATGTTTGAATTAACTTCTTTGGGAAAGGGGGGCGGTATTTGACGTCAGGATGAAAAGCGTGTCCAAAGAAAACTGCCTGCTACTCAGGCCCAGAAGCTAAGATATGCATATTATTAGTAGATTTGGATAGAAAACACTGAAGTTTCTAAAACTGTTTGAATCATGTCTGTGAGTAGAACAGAACTTATTTGGCAGGCGAAACCCAGAGGACAAACCATTCAGAATTTTTTTTTTTTTGAGGTCACTCTTTTCAATGGGTTTTCATTGGGAATCCAGATTTCTTATCAACCTTCTTGCAGTTCCTATCGCTTCCACTGGATGTCAACAGTCTTTAGAAATTGGTTGAGGTTTTTCCTTTGAGAAATGAAGAAGTAGCACTGTTCAGAACGAGGCTAGAGGGAAGTGTATGTAACGGATGTGAAATGGCTAGCTAGTTAGCGGGTACGCGCTAATAGCGTTTCAATCAATTACGTCACTTACTCTGAAACCTAGAAGTAGTGTTGCACCTTGCTCTGCAAGGGCCGCGGCTTTTGTGGAGCGATGGGTAACGACGCTTCGTGGGTGACTGTTGTTGATGTGTGCAGAGGGTCCCTGGTTCGCGCCCGAGGTCGGGGTGAGGGGACGGTCTAAAGTTATACTGTTACATGTAGTCTTTGTTAGAGGCGCGTGACCTGAAAGCTCGCTACACTTTGTTTTCCTCCGGTATTGAACACAGTATGTCCCGCCTTAAATTTTATCGATTATTTACGTGAAAAAATACCTCAAGTTGTATTAGGAAAGTACTTTGAAATGTTTGGACAAAGCTTACAGGTAACGTATGAGACATTTTGTAGTCACGTTGCGCGAGTTGGAACTGGTGTTTTTCTGGATCAAACGCGCCAACTAAATGGATATTTTGGATATATATATATATCGACGGAATTAATCGAACAAAAGGACCATTTGTGATGTTTATGGGACATATTGGAGTGCCAACAGAAGAAGCTCGTCAAAGGTAAGGCATGAATTATATCTTTATTTCTGCGTTTTGTGTCGCACCTGCAGGGTTGAAATATGATTGTCTGTTTGTTTGCTGGGGTGCTGTAATCAGATAATAGCATCGTTCACTTTCGCCGTAAAGCCTTTTTGAAATCTGACACGTTGGCTGGATTCATAACAAGTGTAGCTTTAATTTGGTGTATTGCATGTGTGATTTCATGAACGTTTAATTTTTATAGTAATTTATTTGAATTTGGCGCTCTGCATTTTCACTGGATTTTGGCCAGTTGGGACGCTAGTGTCCCACATATCCCAGAGAGGTTAGTAGCTTAAACAAATTGCATTCAATAGCGATTAATTAATATAGATACATGCAAATAAATAGTAACTGACCTGAGAATGTCACCATACAGGTTGGGCATCACCAGGACGTCAAACTGGGTGGGATCCTGCACCATCTGAAACATTCACCATGACAACCTGATTAAGCCCCGTTTCCATCTCCAACATGAGAACCTGATTAAGCCCCGTTTCCATCTACCGCTCCAACTAGAGAACCTGATTAAGCCCTGTTTCCATCTCCAACTAGAGAACCTGATTAAGCCCCGTTTCCATCTCCAACATGAGAACCTGATTAAGCCCCGTTTCCATCTCCAACATGAGAACCTGATTAAGCCCCGTTTCCATCTCCAACATGAGAACCTGATTAAGCCCCGTTTCATCTCCACATGAGAACCTGATTAAGCCCCGTTTCCATCTCCAACATGAGAACCTGATTAAGCCCCGTTTCCATCTCCAACATGAGAACCTGATTAAGCCCCGTTTCCATCTCCAACATGAGAACCTGATTAAGCCCCGTTTCCATCTCCAACATGAGAACCTGATTAAGCCCCGTTTCCATCTCCAACATGAGAACCTGATTAAGCCCCGTTTCCATCTCCAACATGAGAACCTGATTAAGCCCCGTTTCCATCTCCAACATGAGAACCTGATTAAGCCCTGTTTCCATCTCCAACATGAGAACCTAATTAAGCCCCGTTTCCATCTACCGCTCCAACTAGAGAACCTAATTAAGCCCCGTTTCCATCTACCGCTCCAACTAGAGAACCTAATTAAGCCCCGTTTCCATCTCCAACATGAGAACCTAATTAAGCCCCGTTTCCATCTACCACTCCAACTAGAGAACCTAATTAAGCCCCGTTTCCATCTCCAACATGAGAACCTAATTAAGCCCCGTTTCCATCTCCAACATGAGAACCTAATTAAGCCCCGTTTCCATCTCCAACATGAGAACCCGATTAAGCCCCGTTTCCATCTACCGCTCCAACATGAGAAACTCATTAAGCCTAATTTCTACCTTCTGCGTCCGGGTCATCTGCTAGGTCTGCGCCAACGGAATGATGCAATATCGAACAGCCACTCCCGTCGGCGTGGTCAAATCTCTGCATCCGCAAGGTCACCTTTCAAAGGGGAGGTACGCGGGAAACACGCCGATGGGAGCGGACTTTCGATTGAAGCGGTAAATTAGGCTTTAGACAGAGAACGTGATGTGCATCAAAACAGCGGCACGTAGGAAGAATAGTGTAAAGGAGTGTACGTACGTTGAGACACACCGTGTCCAGGTACATCTCAGTAAACTTGATGTCCTTGAAGTTTTCAGCCACCTCTCTGCATTTCCTCAGGAACAGCCCGTCCGACATCCTCCTGGTCACGTCAAAACACACCCGGCACGTTAGTTTAACGCCCGAATATTGGTGCCATTGATGTGCTCGTTCTGATATTTTTATTTCTTTCTTTAATACATTTTTATTTGTGCGTATCGTTTTGTATTGCTAGGTATTACTGCACTGTGGGAACATAAGCATTTCACTGCACCTGCGATAACATCTGTTAAATATGTGAACGATTACATTTAATATCTCATCATTCTGTTTTGACTTGTAATTGACCCATGGTGATCATACATTTAGTCGATATTTGCTTGTCATTTTTTTTAAATGATCCACAACTGCACAATAAATTTAAAAAAAGGTACAATTTGTAATATTCCACAGCCTATTTGATTCTGGAGCTGTAGACTTACATGATGTTGGCTTTGTGAACGGCCGTGACGCTGCTTCTTTGGTTATTTCTTGCATACTCAAAGGCGTACTCAGCGATACGTCGACTGGCGTCTTCGGTGATGAGTTTGATGCTCTGAACTACGCCGTCAACAATCTACCAGAGAAGAGGACAATCACCCGAGTCTAAATCAAAACAGGACTTAATTAACCCCATACAGGATACAACATCTATTCACTTATGTCCTACTTTAGGTCCTAAAATGTGTCGAGGGACAGTAACAACTGGGAAAGACAACGGAGCTACTTTAAAAAGGATTTAACTGGAACAATGAAACTGGAAGAGAAGACGTATGAAAGGTATTCATAACATCACCGTGAGTGGAGGAACAAAAAGTACTCTCAGCCGGAGGTGACAACTACATACAATAGGATTTCACTGTAAAGGAAGTGACATCAAGAAATTCCAGATGTGCCATCTTAATTTGACCAGTATAACAGCAGGGAAGTAATCCTGCAGCAACAGGAAATTATGTGGATTATTAATTAAATTTTAATTTTTCTAAGGGTAGATACATTTTTCATTTGGGCAAATCAGGTCTGAAATTAAAAATTACAAACATTTAATACACTACAACATAGCAGTACCTGCTTAAAATTCTATGCGACAGAGTGATCAAATTAAGATAGCAGATATGTAGGAATAACAAACAATACCTTTAGTTGAAAAACTAAGTGAACAATGAAGGAGAACTGGAGAGAGAAGTTAATGAATATACACTACCGTTAAAGTTTGGGGTCACTTAGAAATGTCCTTGTTTCCATGAAAACAGACATGAAATGAGTTGCAAAATGAATAGGAAATATAGTCAAGAAGTTGACATGGTTATAAATAATGATTTTTAATTTAAATAATTGTGTCCTTCAAACTTTGCTTTCATCAAAGAATCCTCCATTTGCAGCAAACACAGCCTTGCAGACCTTTGGCATTGTAGTTGTCAATCTGATTTTATGCTTCCTGAAGCACCTCCCACAAGTTGGATTGGCTCGATGGGCACTTCTTACGTACCATACGGTCAAGCTGCTCCCACAACAGCTCAATAGTGTTGAGATCTGGTGACTGTGCTGGCCACTCCATTATAGACAGAACACCAGCTGACTGCTTCTTCCCTAAATAGTTCTTACATAGTTTGGAGCTGTGCTTTGGGTCATTGTCCTGTTGTAGGAGGAAATTATCTCCAATTAAGCACCGTCCACAGGGCAAAATGGAGTGATAGCCTTCCTTCTTCAAGATCCCTTTTACCCTTTACAAATCTCCCACTTTACACCACCAAACCACCCCCAGACCATCACATTGCCTGCACCATGCTTCACAGGTGGCGTCAAGCACTCCTCCAGAATCTTTTCATGTTCTTCTTTGTGATCCGAACACCTCAAACTTAGATTTGTCTGTTCATAACACTTTGTTCCAATGTTCCTCTGTCCAGTGTCTGTGTTCTTTTGCCCATCTTCATCTTTTCTTTTTATTGGCCAGTCTGAGATATGGCTTTTTCTTTGCAACTCTACCTAGAAGGCCAGCATCCCGGAGTCGCCTCTTCACTGTTGACTTTGAGACTGGTGTTTTGCGGGTACTATTTAATGAAGCTGTCAGTTGAGGCCTTGTGAGGCATCTGTTTCTCAAACTAGACACTAATGTACTTGTTCAGTTGTGCACCGGGGCCTCTCACTCCTCTTTCTATTCTGGTTAGAGCCAGTTTGCGCTGTTTTGTGAAGGGAGTAGTACACAGCGTTGTACGAGATCTTCAGTTTCTTGGCAATTTCTCACATGGAATAGCCTTCATTTCTCAGAACAAGAATAGATTGACGCGTTTCAGAAGAAAGTTTTGTTTCTGGCTATTTTGAGCCTGTAATCGAACCCACAAATGCTGTTGCTCCAGATACTCAACTAGTCTAAAGAAGGCCAGTTTTATTGCTTCTTTAATCAGGACAACAGTTTTCAGCTGTGCTAAGATAATTGCAAAAGAGTTTTCTAATGATCAACTAGACTTTTAAAATGATAAACTTGAATTAGCTAACAACGTGCCATTGGAACACAGGAATGATGGTTGCTGATAATGGGCCTCTGTACACCTATGTAGAAAAATCTGCCGTTTCCAGCTACAATAGTCATTTACAACATTAACAATGTCTGCACTGTATTTCTGATCAAGTTGATGTTATTTTAATGGACAAAATAAATGTGCTTTTCTTTCAAAAACAAGGACATTTCTAAGTGACCCCAAACTTTTGAACGGGAGTGTACATTAGGGCACGCCAGAGTTAGAGACTGAGGTGGTGGTCTGGTTAGTGAAGCTGCTGTTCCTCTGGCTTACCTAAGGAACACCTGGAGAATAACCAATCACCTGTGTGTGATGTGCCCTGTCCAACCCAGATAAAACAGTTTCAAAAACCGAGCACACGGATTCCACACAACACCACAGTGAAAATACGGACTGCTCAGCTCTCAGCCTTGAAACAGCTGCTTATCAAGAGCTGAAAACGACGAACCAGAGTAGTCACATCACAGTTAACGTGACTTTTCAGTCCCTGTCAAACCAACAAACCATTTGCACCCATTTCAGTGCTGACATTTGCTCTGAAATCTACACCAGATGCCCTAATGAAGACCCCACTCCAGTGTTGAAACACTGGGTCATGTTCAGCAGGGCACAACATAGCCATTAAAAAAATAATCACCTGAACATTCTTCTTGTACATGTTCAGGTAGGACCTCTTGTTTTGTTTCACCTCCATTTCAAAACGTTCTCTAGCGTTTCGTACCATTTCATACCGAATGAACACATCCCTGCATGTTAATGTTGTAAGACTATTCCCTCCAGAGGGGTTGACTACAAAGCAGGATCAAGGAGTTCGCTAGCTAACTTGACAATTTTTATTTTTTATTTAGAAAGATAAGTTTGAAATGGACTAAATGATTCAACAACCAAAAACACAGAAGTTCAGCTTTCTTTAACCCCCAAAAATCCATTGTTATTTCTGGTTGTTTCTCAAAGTTAGCTGGCTAACTCATTGATCCTGCTTTGTAGCGTACCCCTCTGGTCAGTAGGAGGGATCAGACAATTAAATTATTCTCCTGAACAAACATTCCAGCAAACATACGAGGTAGCTACTGCTGTGTGGTCTATCCCTCTGTAGTCAGTGTTAGCTGTAGACATTTTAACATACGAGGTAGCTACTGCTGTGTGGTCTATCCCTCTGTAGTCAGTGTTAGCTGTAGACATTTTAACATACGAGGTAGCTACTGCTGTGTGGTCTATCCCTCTGTAGTCAGTGTTAGCTGTAGACATTTTAACATACGAGGTAGCTACTGCTACGTGGTCTATCCCTCTGTAGTCAGTGTTAGCTGTAGACATTTTAACATACGAGGTAGCTACTGCTACGTGGTCTATCCCTCTGTAGTCAGTGTTAGCTGTAGACATTTTAACATACGAGGTAGCTACTGCTGTGTGGTCTATCCCTCTGTAGTCAGTGTTAGCTGTAGACATTTTAACATACGAGGTAGCTACTGCTGTGTGGTCTATCCCTCTGTAGTCAGTGTTAGCTGTAGACATTTTAACATACGAGGTAGCTACTGCTACGTGGTCTATCCCTCTGTAGTCAGTGTTAGCTGTAGACATTTTAACATACGAGGTAGCTACTGCTGTGTGGTCTATCCCTCTGTAGTCAGTGTTAGCTGTAGACATTTTAACATACGAGGTAGCTACTGCTACGTGGTCTATCCCTCTGTAGTCAGTGTTAGCTGTAGACATTTTAACATACGAGGTAGCTACTGCTACGTGGTCTATCCCTCTGTAGTCAGTGTTAGCTGTAGACATTTTAACATACGAGGTAGCTACTGCTGTGTGGTCTATCCCTCTGTAGTCAGTGTTAGCTGTAGACATTTTAACATACGAGGTAGCTACTGCTGTGTGGTCTATCCCTCTGTAGTCAGTGTTAGCTGTAGACATTTTAACATACGAGGTAGCTACTGCTACGTGGTCTATCCCTCTGTAGTCAGTGTTAGCTGTAGACATTTTAACATACGAGGTAGCTACTGCTACGTGGTCTATCCCTCTGTAGTCAGTGTTAGCTGTAGACATTTTAACATACGAGGTAGCTACTGCTGTGTGGTCTATCCCTCTGTAGTCAGTGTTAGCTGTAGACATTTTAACATACGAGGTAGCTACTGCTACGTGGTCTATCCCTCTGTAGTCAGTGTTAGCTGTAGACATTTTAACATACGAGGTAGCTACTGCTGTGTGGTCTATCCCTCTGTAGTCAGTGTTAGCTGTAGACATTTTAACATACGAGGTAGCTACTGCTACGTGGTCTATCCCTCTGTAGTCAGTGTTAGCTGTAGACATTTTAACATACGAGGTAGCTACTGCTGTGTGGTCTATCCCTCTGTAGTCAGTGTTAGCTGTAGACATTTTAACATACGAAGTAGCTACTGCTACATGGTCTATCCCTCTGTAGTCAGTGTTAGCTGTAGACATTTTAACATACGAGGTAGCTACTGCTACGTGGTCTATCCCTCTGTAGTCAGTGTTTGCTGTAGACATTTTAACATACGAGGTAGCTACTGCTACGTGGTCTATCCCTCTGTAGTCAGTGTTAGCTGTAGACATTTTAACATACGAGGTAGCTACTGCTGTGTGGTCTATCCCTCTGTAGTCAGTGTTAGCTGTAGACATTTTAACATACGAGGTAGCTACTGCTGTGTGGTCTATCCCTCTGTAGTCAGTGTTAGCTGTAGACATTTTAACATACGAGGTAGCTACTGCTACGTGGTCTATCCCTCTGTAGTCAGTGTTAGCTGTAGACATTTTAACATACGAGGTAGCTACTGCTGTGTGGTCTATCCCTCTGTAGTCAGTGTTAGCTGTAGACATTTTAACATACGAAGTAGCTACTGCTACATGGTCTATCCCTCTGTAGTCAGTGTTAGCTGTAGACATTTTAACATACGAGGTAGCTACTGCTACGTGGTCTATCCCTCTGTAGTCAGTGTTAGCTGTAGACATTTTAACATACGAGGTAGCTACTGCTACGTGGTCTATCCCTCTGTAGTCAGTGTTAGCTGTAGACATTTTAACATACGAGGTAGCTACTGCTGTGTGGTCTATCCCTCTGTAGTCAGTGTTAGCTGTAGACATTTTAACATACGAGGTAGCTACTGCTGTGTGGTCTATCCCTCTGTAGTCAGTGTTAGCTGTAGACATTTTAACATACGAGGTAGCTACTGCTACGTGGTCTATCCCTCTGTAGTCAGTGTTAGCTGTAGACATTTTAACATACGAGGTAGCTACTGCTGTGTGGTCTATCCCTCTGTAGTCAGTGTTAGCTGTAGACATTTTAACATACGAGGTAGCTACTGCTACGTGGTCTATCCCTCTGTAGTCAGTGTTAGCTGTAGACATTTTAACATACGAGGTAGCTACTGCTACGTGGTCTATCCCTCTGTAGTCAGTGTTAGCTGTAGACATTTTAACATACGAGGTAGCTACTGCTGTGTGGTCTATCCCTCTGTAGTCAGTGTTAGCTGTAGACATTTTAACATACGAGGTAGCTACTGCTACGTGGTCTATCCCTCTGTAGTCAGTGTTAGCTGTAGACATTTTAACATACGAGGTAGCTACTGCTACGTGGTCTATCCCTCTGTAGTCAGTGTTAGCTGTAGACATTTTAACATACGAAGTAGCTACTGCTACGTGGTCTATCCCTCTGTAGTCAGTGTTAGCTGTAGACATTTTAACATACGAAGTAGCTACTGCTACATGGTCTATCCCTCTGTAGTCAGTGTTAGCTGTAGACATTTTAACATACGAGGTAGCTACTGCTACGTGGTCTATCCCTCTGTAGTCAGTGTTAGCTGTAGACATTTTAACATACGAGGTAGCTACTGCTACGTGGTCTATCCCTCTGTAGTCAGTGTTAGCTGTAGACATTTTAACATACGAGGTAGCTACTGCTACGTGGTCTATCCCTCTGTAGTCAGTGTTAGCTGTAGACATTTTAACATACGAGGTAGCTACTGCTACGTGGTCTATCCCTCTGTAGTCAGTGTTAGCTGTAGACATTTTAACATACGAGGTAGCTACTGCTACGTGGTCTATCCCTCTGTAGTCAGTGTTAGCTGTAGACATTTTAACATACGAGGTAGCAACTGCTACGTGGTCTATCCCTCTGTAGTCAGTGTTAGCTGTAGACATTTTAACATACGAGGTAGCTACTGCTACGTGGTCTATCCCTCTGTAGTCAGTGTTAGCTGTAGACATTTTAACATACGAGGTAGCTACTGCTGTGTGGTCTATCCCTCTGTAGTCAGTGTTAGCTGTAGACATTTTAACATACGAGGTAGCTACTGCTACGTGGTCTATCCCTCTGTAGTCAGTGTTAGCTGTAGACATTTTAACATACGAGGTAGCTACTGCTACGTGGTCTATCCCTCTGTAGTCAGTGTTAGCTGTAGACATTTTAACATACGAGGTAGCTACTGCTGTGTGGTCTATCCCTCTGTAGTCAGTGTTAGCTGTAGACATTTTAACATACGAGGTAGCTACTGCTGTGTGGTCTATCCCTCTGTAGTCAGTGTTAGCTGTAGACATTTTAACATACGAGGTAGCTACTGCTGTGTGGTCTATCCCTCTGTAGTCAGTGTTAGCTGTAGACATTTTAACATACGAGGTAGCTACTGCTACATGGTCTATCCCTCTGTAGTCAGTGTTAGCTGTAGACATTTTAACATACGAGGTAGCTACTGCTACGTGGTCTATCCCTCTGTAGTCAGTGTTAGCTGTAGACATTTTAACATACGAGGTAGCTACTGCTGTGTGGTCTATCCCTCTGTAGTCAGTGTTAGCTGTAGACATTTTAACATACGAGGTAGCTACTGCTACGTGGTCTATCCCTCTGTAGTCAGTGTTAGCTGTAGACATTTTAACATACGAGGTAGCTACTGCTACGTGGTCTATCCCTCTGTAGTCAGTGTTAGCTGTAGACATTTTAACATACGAGGTAGCTACTGCTGTGTGGTCTATCCCTCTGTAGTCAGTGTTAGCTGTAGACATTTTAACATACGAGGTAGCTACTGCTGTGTGGTCTATCCCTCTGTAGTCAGTGTTAGCTGTAGACATTTTAACATACGAGGTAGCTACTGCTACGTGGTCTATCCCTCTGTAGTCAGTGTTAGCTGTAGACATTTTAACATACGAGGTAGCTACTGCTACGTGGTCTATCCCTCTGTAGTCAGTGTTAGCTGTAGACATTTTAACATACGAGGTAGCTACTGCTACGTGGTCTATCCCTCTGTAGTCAGTGTTAGCTGTAGACATTTTAACATACGAGGTAGCTACTGCTACGTGGTCTATCCCTCTGTAGTCAGTGTTAGCTGTAGACATTTTAACATACGAGGTAGCTACTGCTACGTGGTCTATCCCTCTGTAGTCAGTGTTAGCTGTAGACATTTTAACATACGAGGTAGCTACTGCTACGTGGTCTATCCCTCTGTAGTCAGTGTTAGCTGTAGACATTTTAACATACGAGGTAGCTACTGCTACGTGGTCTATCCCTCTGTAGTCAGTGTTAGCTGTAGACATTTTACAGATTGACAGATTCACTTTGAAATCCACACATTTGAAAAGAATGGGTTTCACTCAAAACTTTGTCCCATTTCTCTCCTACTGAACGTCACCTTGGTAACCATAGCTACTTACTATGTGCTCGATTCCGCTGTACTCTCCCTCAGTGTTCTCTCTGATGGTGACCAGGTCCACGTCGGTGTAGGGGGTCTTGTAGCCCTCGATGGACACGCAGGGACGCACGTTGGCGTACAGGTCAAAGGTCTTCCTGAGTAGCAGGTTCATGGAGGGGTGGCCGGCTGCGATGGGGGTCTTCAGGGGGCCTACACACAGAGGGGGAGGTTAAAAGTCCAATGCAGACCTTTTTATCTCAATATCAAATCATTTCAATGTGATCGTTTTCAATTTGAAAACAAAAATAGCTTCTTAGCAGAGAGCAAATTCTCAGGACCGTCTGTGATTGATCTGAGTGGTGAGGGGAAAACTGAAAACTAGCTGTTATTGGCAGAGAGGTGATGTCACCAGACAGACTAAACTCCATCCCACCACAACATTTCAGGTGACGTCACCAGACAGACTAAACTCCATCCCACCACAACATTTCAGGTGAGGTCACCAGACAGACTAACCTACATTTCAGGTGAGGTCACCAGACAGGCTAACCTCCATCCCACCACAACATTTCAGGTGAGTTCACCAGACAGACTAACCTCCATCCCACCACAACATTTCAGGTGAGTTCACCAGACAGGCTAACCTCCATCCCACCACAACATTTCAGGTGAGTTCACCAGACAGACTAACCTCCATTTCAGGTGAGGTCACCAGACAGACTAAACTCCATCCCACCACAACATTTCGGGTGAGGTCACCAGACAGACTAAACTCCATCCCACCACAACATTTCAGGTGAGGTCACCAGACAGACTAACCTCCATCCCACCACAACATTTCAGGTGAGGTCACCAGACAGACTAACCTCCATCCCACCACAACATTTCAGGTGAGTTCACCAGACAGGCTAACCTCCATTTCAGGTGAGGTCACCAGACAGACTAAACTCCATCCCAGGCCACAACACATTTCGGGTGAGGTCACCAGACAGACTAAACTCCATCCCACCACAACATTTCAGGTGAGGTCACCAGACAGACTAAACTCCATCCCACCACAACATTTCAGGTGAGGTCACCAGACAGACTAACCTCCATCCCACCACAACATTTCAGGTGAGGTCACCAGACAGACTAAACTCCATCCCATCACAACATTTCAGGTGAGGTCACCAGACAGACTAACCTCCATCCCATCACAACATTTCAGGTGACGTCACCAGACAGACTAAACTCCATCCCATCACAACATTTCAGGTGAGGTCACCAGACAGACTAACCTCCATCCCACCACAACATTTCAGGTGAGGTCACCAGACAGACTAACCTCCATCCCACCACAACATTTCAGGTGAGGTCACCAGACAGACTAACCTCCATCCCACCACAACATTTCAGGTGAGGTCACCAGACAGACTAACCTCCATCCCATCACAACATTTCAGGTGACGTCACCAGACAGACTAACCTCCATCCCATCACAACATTTCAGGTGACGTCACCAGACAGACTAAACTCCATCCCATCACATTTCAGGTGAGGTCACCAGACAGACTAACCTCCATCCCATCACAACATTTCAGGTGAGGTCACCAGACAGGCTAAACTCCATCCCATCACAACATTTCAGGTGAGGTCACCAGACAGGCTAAACTCCATCCCACCACAACATTTCAGGTGAGGTCACCAGACAGACTAACTAACAGACTTACACACCGACCACCTGACCTCTAGACGGGCTTACACACCAGCCACCTGACCTCTAGACGGGCTTACACACCAGCCACCTGACCTCTAGACGGGCTTTCCCACCTGACCTCTAGACGGGCTTTCACACCGGCCACCTGACCTCTAGACGGGCTTACACACTGGCCACCTGACCTCTAGACGGGCTTTCCCACCTGACCTCTAGACGGGCTTTCACACCGGCCACCTGACCTCTAGACGGGCTTACACACTGGCCACCTGACCTCTAGACGGGCTTACACACCAGCCACCTGACCTCTAGACGGGCTTACACACCTGACCTCTAGACGGGCTTTCCCACCGGCCACCTGACCTCTAGACGGGCTTTCCCACCTGACCTCTAGACGGGCTTTCACACCGGCCACCTGACCTCTAGACGGGCTTACACACTGGCCACCTGACCTCTAGACGGGCTTTCCCACCTGACCTCTAGACGGGCTTTCACACCGGCCACCTGACCTCTAGACGGGCTTACACACTGGCCACCTGACCTCTAGACGGGCTTTCCCACCTGACCTCTAGACGGGCTTTCACACCGGCCACCTGACCTCTAGACGGGCTTTCCCACCGGCCACCTGACCTCTAGACGGGCTTTCCCACCTGACCTCTAGACGGGCTTACACACCGGCCACCTGACCTCTAGACGGGCTTACACACTGGCCACCTGACCTCTAGACGGGCTTTCCCACCTGACCTCTAGACGGGCTTTCCCACCGGCCACCTGACCTCTAGACGGGCTTTCCCACCTGACCTCTAGACGGCCTTACACACCGGCCACCTGACCTCTAGACGGGCTTTCCCACCTGACCTCTAGACGGGCTTACACACCGGCCACCTGACCTCTAGACGGGCTTTCCCACCTGACCTCTAGACGGGCTTACACACCGGCCACCTGACCTCTAGACGGGCTTTCCCACCTGACCTCTAGACGGGCTTTCACACCGGCCACCTGACCTCTAGACGGTGTTTCTGCATCGTTTACCCACCAATCCTGTTAACACTACATCTCTCATCAAGGCCGTGTCCCATTCAATCCCTACTATCCTCTATGAACCCATAGGCTACTATCCCCTATAAAGCCTACACACTATCCCCTATAAAGCCTACACACTATCCCCTATAAAGCCTACACACTATCCCCTATAAAGCCTACACACTATCCCCTATATACTATATCCCCTATATACTATCCCCTACACACTAACCCCTATATACTAACCCCTATATACTATATCCCCTATATATACTATATCCCCTACACACTATATCCCCTACACACTATATCCCCTACACACTAACCCCTATATACTAACCCCTATATACTATATCCCCTATATATACTAACCCCTACACACTATCCCCTACACACTATCCCCTATATACTATCCCCTATATACTATCCCCTATATACTATCCCCTATATACTATCCCCTACATACTATCCCCTACACACTATCCCCTATATACTATCCCCTATAAAGCCTCCACACTATCCCCTATAAAGCCTCCACACTATCCCCTATAAAGCCTCCACACTATCCCCTATAAACTATCCCCTATAAAGCCTACACACTAACCCCTATATACTATCCCCTATGATGCCGCCTGCATGACGGTCTTTATTCCAGCTGACTTCCGTACATTATGTCCATCATGACCATGCAGGTATCTACTACCATAGATGTCCATAGGATCTCTGTGGCTGCTTCCTACCTTTTAACCCGATCAGGGTCCTGTCCATAGACTCCTTACAGTCTGGAGGGATCATCCATCTACCTCCTGGGCCCTGGATAGCCGTCACATTCCTCTCCTCCCACTGGATGGGAACCTAACGGGTGGTAGGGAGAAGAGACAGAATGGTACAGAAAGGACTCGGGTTGAATGTTTTGTCAAACTTTCCATGCAAATGGCATGTTCTGCTGTTAACCCTACACTTTGCTGTGTGTGAGAGAGAGAGAGTTTGACAGCTTTTCCAGCTTACCTTAGCAGACTCGAAAATCTTCATGACAGCCACAGATATTTCTGGACCGATTCCATCCCCAGGAATTAATGTAACCGTTTGCAGCTGTAAAGAGAAAACAAACCCCTTTTTAAATCTGTTTTAGAGGGATTACATATTAGCACTAAACACTGGATCATGAATTGCATCATTTCAGCCAATGAGGGAGAAGTTCATAAAAGACTGGTGTAGACTTGTCTATTTGTCAGTCCATGACTTACCCCCCTTCTGAAACATACCGTCGGTCTCTTTGCCGCCCCCACGACGTGAGAGAGCTGAAGGAGGAGGATAAACGGAAGGTTAAATTACTACCGCGCAGATACATTGTATCACAACAACATCCACACACTGCATCTCTAGTCTAGTGTGATTGAATCAGAAAACATATTGACAAACAACTAAATGTCACTTGTCAAGCATTGGGCAGATAAAAAGTGGTTGGTTAATAGCATAGCTCGCTACGATGGTAGCAGGACAAGGACACGCGCACAGTAAAGGCCTCACGGAAAACCCATGGAAACAACATTATACAACCAACAAAGTCATTCGAGCACGAACTTACATTAGACAAACATAAATCCAATACATGGCCAAGTTACATTCGATCATCTTTACGCTGACAAACGGCATTTTCTTACCATTGACCTCCACACGTTGCTAGCCATACTCCTGTGTTAATGTGGTCCTACACCGCTCTGCCGTTAACGGGACTTCCGGGGTGGAAAACGATGACGTCGTCAGAGCGACTACTTACGTTTCTAGATCGGATTTTTTTTAAATCATAAGCAATGTATCTAATGTCTGTTTATCTTAATACAACAACGTGAAACAAATCCGTGATGAAAGCATTTCAATAAAATAATACATGTTGAAGAGTACTGTTTTTGATCGACATAATATGTCTACTTTGCGGTGGTGTAGAGTATTTAAGTAAAAATACTTTAAAGTACTAGTTTTGGATCTGTACTTTACTATTTATATTTTTGCCTACTTTTACTTCACTAAATTCCTTAAGAAAATAAAGTAATTTTTACTCAATACATTTTCCCTGACACCCAAAAGTACTAGTTACATTTTGAATGCTTAGCAGGACAGGAAAATGGTCCAATTCACGCACTTATCAAGATAACATCCCTGGTCATCCTTACTGCCTCTGATCTGGCGGACTCACTAAACACAAATGCTTCGTTTGTAAATTATGTCGGAGTGTTGGAGTGTGCCCTTGGCTATTCCCTGGTTTGCTTAATATAAGGAATCTGAAATAATTTATACTTTTACCTTTGATACATAAGTATATTTTAGCCATTACTTTTACTTTTAATACTTGAGTATATTTAAAACCAAATACATTTAGACTTTTACTCAAATAGTATTTTACTGGGTGACTTTTACTTGAGTCATTTTCTATGAAGGTATTTTTAGTTTTACTCAAGTATGACAATTGGTTCCACCACTTCTACTTTGTTGTACAACTCAACTATGTACTTCATAGTTGAGTGTCAAACTCATTCCCAGAGGGCCGAGCGTCTGCGGGTTTTCGCTCCTCCCTTGTATTTGATTGATGAATTAAGGACCCCAATTAGTAAGGAACTCCCCTCACCTGGTTGTCTAGGTCTTAATTGAAAGGAACAACCAAAAACCAGCAGACACCAGGCCCCTTAAACTCAACTCTGGACCTTGAAGCCAGATCCACTGCGTTTTTTTTTTACCCTAATCAAGGACTGATTTAGACCTTAGACACCAGGTGGGTACAACTAATTATCAGGTAGAACAGAAAACCAGCAGGCTCATAGTGCAGGGTTTCCCCAAACTCAGTCCTGGAGTCCCCCACCTGGATGCATGCTTTGCTTCCCCCCCCCCCCCCCCTAGCATTGACTACACAATCAAAGCTTGGTTATTTGAATCAGCTGTGTAGTTCTAAAGCAACAACCAAAACGTGCACCCAGGGGGGGCCAGGACCGGGTTTGGGAAACCCTGTAGAAGGCTAACAGTGGAATACCCCTGCATTAGGTCCTCCATTGAATGAGTTTGACATCCCTGATACATCCTCCATCCAATTCTTTCTACAGTACATATCTCCACCACCAGATGGCAGGCTTCCCTTCTCTTTATTCACCACGCTAGCTTCATCTGTAGAGAAACAAATTCAGACCGTGGATCTAACCTATAGGACCACAGATTCAGACCTTTATGGATCTAACCTATTATTATAGGACTACAGATTCAGACCTTTATGGATCTAACCTATTATTATAGGACTACAGATTCAGACCTTTATGGATATAACCTATTATTATAGGACTACAGATTCAGACCTTTATGGATCTAACCTATTATTATAGGACTACAGATTCAGACCTTTATGGATATAACCTATTACTAAAGGACTACAGATTCAGACCTTTATGGATACAACCTATTATTATAGGACTACAGATTCAGACCTTTATGGATCTAACCTATTATTATAGGACTACAGATTCAGACCTTTATGGATCTAACCTATTATTATAGGACTACAGATTCAGACCTTTATGGGTCTAACCTATTATTATAGGACTACAGATGCAGACCTTTATGGATCTAACCTATAGGACTACAGATTCAGACCTTTGTAGATATAACCTATTATTATAGGACTACACAATTTTTATCTATATTTTTGGAGCTGTCTATTTTCCACCACAAACCGATGCTGGCACCAAGACCGAACTCGGCGAGCTGCATAGGGCCATAAGAAAACATGAAATTGCTCATCAAGAGGTGACGCTCCTCAAGGCCGTTGATTTTAATGCAGTGGAACTGAAATGATTATTTTGACCTAATTTCTAGCAGCATGTCACCTGTGCAACTAGAGTAGACACAACTCTAGACCACCTTTACTCCACACACAGAGACACATACAAAGCTCTCCCTCGCCCTCCATTTGGCAAGTCTGACCATAACTCTATCCTCCTGATTCCTGCTTACAAGCAAAAAACTCAAACAGGAGGCGCTTATTGATGCTAAGCTACAGGACTTTTTCACTAGCACAGACTGCAATATTTTCCGGGATTCATCCAATGGCATTGAGGTGATATGAACCTACCAGATAAGCTAAATGCCTTCTATGCTCGCTTCGAGGCAAGCAATGCTGAACCATGCATGAGAGTACCAGCTGTTCTGGGGGACTGTGTGATCACAGTCCAGGGGCCATATCATTATCACATGTAAAGTAGCCTGCTACTGTAGGGGCCATATAATTATTACATGTAAAGTAGCCTACTACTTTAGGGGCCATATCATTACCACATGTAAAGTAGCCTACAACTGTAGTGGGGCCATATAATTATCACATGTAACAGTGGCATGTGCCTCCATAAGTGAACTACAGCAATCATGTGATTTGGAACTGTGAGCTTATTGGTCTGTTAGAATTAATTGGTTGTGTGCTGTGATTGGTTGCAGGTATGAAGACACCTATTCCTATAAAATAGTGGCTAATTTCCTGTTCTGTAAATCTGCGGAGAGAAGAGAGAAAGACAGACTGGTAGCCTGCAAGCTGAAGCTCATTCACAGTTCACACATTTTCCATCCAGTCTCTCTGTTATGTTAATGGTTTACATGTAACCAGTCTCTCTGTTATGTTAATGGTTTACATGTAAGTATCCTGAATACATTGGTACAAAGGGCTTGCCAATTTATTAAAATACACCAGTCTAGGCAGTCTTCGACATTTGTCCTTACTAGTATTGTGTAATCTTCTCTGTTACATTTTAAAACTACAGATTCCTCTATGGATAATATTTATATTTCTTCATATTTTTATATTCAAAGCTATAGTAGCTTCCGTTAGATCTCTATACAGTAGCTTCCGTTAGATCTCTATACAGTAGCTTCCGTTAGATCTCTATACAGTAGCTTCCGTTAGATCTCTATACAGTAGCTTCCGTTAGATCTATATACAGTAGCTTCCGTTAGATCTATATACAGTAGCTTCCGTTAGATCTCTATACAGTAGCTTCCGTTAGATCTATATACAGTAGCTTCCGTTAGATCTCTATACAGTAGCTTCCGTTAGATCTCTATACAGTAGCTTCCGTTAGATCTCTATACAGTAGCTTCCGTTAGATCTCTATACAGTAGCTTCCGTTAGATCTCTATACAGTAGCTTCCGTTAGATCTATATACAGTAGCTTCCGTTAGATCTCTATACAGTAGCTTCCGTTAGATCTATATACAGTAGCTTCCGTTAGATCTATATACAGTAGCTTCCGTTAGATCTCTATACAGTAGCTTCCGTTAGATCTATATACAGTAGCTTCCGTTAGATCTATATACAGTAGCTTCCGTTAGATCTCTATACAGTAGCTTCCGTTAGATCTATATACAGTAGCTTCCTCTAGATCTCTATACAGTAGCTTCCGTTAGATCTCTATACAGTAGCTTCCGTTAGATCTCTATACAGTAGCTTCCGTTAGATCTCTATACAGTAGCTTCCGTTAGATCTATATAACAGTAGCTTCCGTTAGATCTATATACAGTAGCTTCCGTTAGATCTATATACAGTAGCTTCCGTTAGATAACAGTAGCTTCCGTTAGATCTCTATACAGTAGCTTCCGTTAGATCTATATACAGTAGCTTCCGTTAGATCTCTATACAGTAGCTTCCGTTAGATCTATATACAGTAGCTTCCGTTAGATCTCTATACAGTAGCTTCCTCTAGATCTCTATACAGTAGCTTCCGTTAGATCTCTATACAGTAGCTTCCGTTAGATCTATATACAGTAGCTTCCGTTAGATCTCTATACAGTAGCTTCCGTTAGATCTCTATACAGTAGCTTCCGTTAGATCTCTATACAGTAGCTTCCGTTAGATCTATATACAGTAGCTTCCGTTAGATCTCTATACAGTAGCTTCCTCTAGATCTCTATACAGTAGCTTCCGTTAGATCTCTATACAGTAGCTTCCGTTAGATCTATATACAGTAGCTTCCGTTAGATAACAGTAGCTTCCGTTAGATCTATATACAGTAGCTTCCGTTAGATCTCTATACAGTAGCTTCCTCTAGATCTCTATACAGTAGCTTCCGTTAGATCTCTATACAGTAGCTTCCGTTAGATCTATATACAGTAGCTTCCGTTAGATAACAGTAGCTTCCGTTAGATCTATATACAGTAGCTTCCGTTAGATCTATATACAGTAGCTTCCGTTAGATCTCTATACAGTAGCTTCAGTTAGACCTATATACAATAGCTTCCGTTAGATCTCTATACAGTAGCTTCCGTTAGATAACAGTAGCTTCCGTTAGATCTATATAACAGTAGCTTCCGTTAGATCTATATACAGTAGCTTCCGTTAGATCTCTATACAGTAGCTTCCTCTAGATCTCTATACAGTAGCTTCCGTTAGATCTCTATACAGTAGCTTCCGTTAGATCTATATACAGTAGCTTCCGTTAGATCTATATACAGTAGCTTCCGTTAGATCTCTATACAGTAGCTTCCGTTAGATCTCTATACAGTAGCTTCCGTTAGATCTCTATACAGTAGCTTCCGTTAGATCTATATACAGTAGCTTCCGTTAGATCTCTATACAGTAGCTTCCGTTAGATCTCTATACAGTAGCTTCCGTTAGATCTCTATACAGTAGCTTCCGTTAGATCTCTATACAGTAGCTTCCGTTAGATCTCTATACAGTAGCTTCCGTTAGATCTATATACAGTAGCTTCCGTTAGATCTCTATACAGTAGCTTCCGTTAGATCTCTATACAGTAGCTTCCGTTAGATCTCTATACAGTAGCTTCCGTTAGATCTCTATACAGTAGCTTCCGTTAGATCTATATACAGTAGCTTCCGTTAGATAACAGTAGCTTCCGTTAGATCTATATAACAGTAGCTTCCGTTAGATCTCTATACAGTAGCTTCCGTTAGATCTCTATACAGTAGCTTCCGTTAGATAACAGTAGCTTCCGTTAGATCTATATACAGTAGCTTCCGTTAGATAACAGTAGCTTCCGTTAGATCTATATAACAGTAGCTTCCGTTAGATCTCTATACAGTAGCTTCCGTTAGATCTCTATACAGTAGCTTCCGTTAGATAACAGTAGCTTCCGTTAGATCTATATACAGTAGCTTCCGTTAGATAACAGTAGCTTCCGTTAGATCTCTATACAGTAGCTTCCGTTAGATCTCTATACAGTAGCTTCCGTTAGATCTCTATACAGTAGCTTCCGTTAGATCTCTATACAGTAGCTTCCGTTAGATCTATATACAGTAGCTTCCGTTAGATCTCTATACAGTAGCTTCCGTTAGATAACAGTAGCTTCCGTTAGATCTATATACAGTAGCTTCCGTTAGATCTATATACAGTAGCTTCCGTTAGATCTATATAACAGTAGCTTCCGTTAGATCTATATACAATAGCTTCCGTTAGATCTCTATACAGTAGCTTCCGTTAGATCTATATACAGTAGCTTCCGTTAGATCTCTATACAGTAGCTTCCGTTAGATCTCTATACAGTAGCTTCCGTTAGATCTATATAACAGTAGCTTCCGTTAGATCTCTATACAGTAGCTTCCTCTAGATCTCTATACAGTAGCTTCCGTTAGATCTCTATACAGTAGCTTCCGTTAGATCTCTATACAGTAGCTTCCGTTAGATCTATATACAGTAGCTTCCGTTAGATCTATATACAGTAGCTTCCGTTAGATCTCTATACAGTAGCTTCCGTTAGATCTCTATACAGTAGCTTCCGTTAGATCTATATACAGTAGCTTCCGTTAGATCTATATACAGTAGCTTCCGTTAGATCTATATACAGTAGCTTCCGTTAGATCTATATACAGTAGCTTCCGTTAGATCTCTATACAGTAGCTTCCGTTAGATCTATATACAGTAGCTTCCGTTAGATCTATATACAGTAGCTTCCGTTAGATCTATATACAGTAGCTTCCGTTAGATCTCTATACAGTAGCTTCCGTTAGATCTCTATACAGTAGCTTCCGTTAGATCTATATACAGTAGCTTCCGTTAGATCTATATACAGTAGCTTCCGTTAGATCTATATACAGTAGCTTCCGTTAGATCTCTATACAGTAGCTTCCGTTAGATCTCTATACAGTAGCTTCCGTTAGATCTCTATACAGTAGCTTCCGTTAGATCTCTATACAGTAGCTTCCGTTAGATCTATATACAGTAGCTTCCGTTAGATCTATATACAGTAGCTTCCGTTAGATCTCTATACAGTAGCTTCCGTTAGATCTCTATACAGTAGCTTCCGTTAGATCTCTATACAGTAGCTTCCGTTAGATCTATATACAGTAGCTTCCGTTAGATCTCTATACAGTAGCTTCCGTTAGATCTCTATACAGTAGCTTCCGTTAGATCTCTATACAGTAGCTTCCGTTAGATCTCTATACAGTAGCTTCCGTTAGATCTCTATACAGTAGCTTCCGTTAGATCTATATACAGTAGCTTCCGTTAGATCTCTATACAGTAGCTTCCGTTAGATCTCTATACAGTAGCTTCCGTTAGATCTCTATACAGTAGCTTCCGTTAGATCTCTATACAGTAGCTTCCGTTAGATCTATATACAGTAGCTTCCGTTAGATAACAGTAGCTTCCGTTAGATCTATATAACAGTAGCTTCCGTTAGATCTCTATACAGTAGCTTCCGTTAGATCTCTATACAGTAGCTTCCGTTAGATAACAGTAGCTTCCGTTAGATCTATATACAGTAGCTTCCGTTAGATAACAGTAGCTTCCGTTAGATCTATATAACAGTAGCTTCCGTTAGATCTCTATACAGTAGCTTCCGTTAGATCTCTATACAGTAGCTTCCGTTAGATAACAGTAGCTTCCGTTAGATCTATATACAGTAGCTTCCGTTAGATAACAGTAGCTTCCGTTAGATCTCTATACAGTAGCTTCCGTTAGATCTCTATACAGTAGCTTCCGTTAGATCTCTATACAGTAGCTTCCGTTAGATCTCTATACAGTAGCTTCCGTTAGATCTCTATACAGTAGCTTCCGTTAGATCTATATACAGTAGCTTCCGTTAGATCTCTATACAGTAGCTTCCGTTAGATAACAGTAGCTTCCGTTAGATCTATATACAGTAGCTTCCGTTAGATCTATATACAGTAGCTTCCGTTAGATCTATATAACAGTAGCTTCCGTTAGATCTATATACAATAGCTTCCGTTAGATCTCTATACAGTAGCTTCCGTTAGATCTATATACAGTAGCTTCCGTTAGATCTCTATACAGTAGCTTCCGTTAGATCTCTATACAGTAGCTTCCGTTAGATCTATATAACAGTAGCTTCCGTTAGATCTCTATACAGTAGCTTCCTCTAGATCTCTATACAGTAGCTTCCGTTAGATCTCTATACAGTAGCTTCCGTTAGATCTCTATACAGTAGCTTCCGTTAGATCTATATACAGTAGCTTCCGTTAGATCTATATACAGTAGCTTCCGTTAGATCTCTATACAGTAGCTTCCGTTAGATCTCTATACAGTAGCTTCCGTTAGATCTATATACAGTAGCTTCCGTTAGATCTATATACAGTAGCTTCCGTTAGATCTATATACAGTAGCTTCCGTTAGATCTATATACAGTAGCTTCCGTTAGATCTCTATACAGTAGCTTCCGTTAGATCTATATACAGTAGCTTCCGTTAGATCTATATACAGTAGCTTCCGTTAGATCTATATACAGTAGCTTCCGTTAGATCTCTATACAGTAGCTTCCGTTAGATCTCTATACAGTAGCTTCCGTTAGATCTATATACAGTAGCTTCCGTTAGATCTATATACAGTAGCTTCCGTTAGATCTATATACAGTAGCTTCCGTTAGATCTCTATACAGTAGCTTCCGTTAGATCTCTATACAGTAGCTTCCGTTAGATCTCTATACAGTAGCTTCCGTTAGATCTATATACAGTAGCTTCCGTTAGATCTCTATACAGTAGCTTCCGTTAGATCTCTATACAGTAGCTTCCTCTAGATCTCTATACAGTAGCTTCCGTTAGATCTCTATACAGTAGCTTCCGTTAGATCTATATACAGTAGCTTCCGTTAGATAACAGTAGCTTCCGTTAGATCTATATACAGTAGCTTCCGTTAGATCTCTATACAGTAGCTTCCTCTAGATCTCTATACAGTAGCTTCCGTTAGATCTCTATACAGTAGCTTCCGTTAGATCTATATACAGTAGCTTCCGTTAGATAACAGTAGCTTCCGTTAGATCTATATACAGTAGCTTCCGTTAGATCTATATACAGTAGCTTCCGTTAGATCTCTATACAGTAGCTTCAGTTAGACCTATATACAATAGCTTCCGTTAGATCTCTATACAGTAGCTTCCGTTAGATAACAGTAGCTTCCGTTAGATCTATATAACAGTAGCTTCCGTTAGATCTATATACAGTAGCTTCCGTTAGATCTCTATACAGTAGCTTCCTCTAGATCTCTATACAGTAGCTTCCGTTAGATCTCTATACAGTAGCTTCCGTTAGATCTATATACAGTAGCTTCCGTTAGATCTATATACAGTAGCTTCCGTTAGATCTCTATACAGTAGCTTCCGTTAGATCTCTATACAGTAGCTTCCGTTAGATCTATATAACAGTAGCTTCCGTTAGATCTCTATACAGTAGCTTCCTCTAGATCTCTATACAGTAGCTTCCGTTAGATCTCTATACAGTAGCTTCCGTTAGATCTCTATACAGTAGCTTCCGTTAGATCTATATACAGTAGCTTCCGTTAGATCTATATACAGTAGCTTCCGTTAGATCTCTATACAGTAGCTTCCGTTAGATCTCTATACAGTAGCTTCCGTTAGATCTATATACAGTAGCTTCCGTTAGATCTATATACAGTAGCTTCCGTTAGATCTATATACAGTAGCTTCCGTTAGATCTATATACAGTAGCTTCCGTTAGATCTCTATACAGTAGCTTCCGTTAGATCTATATACAGTAGCTTCCGTTAGATCTATATACAGTAGCTTCCGTTAGATCTATATACAGTAGCTTCCGTTAGATCTCTATACAGTAGCTTCCGTTAGATCTCTATACAGTAGCTTCCGTTAGATCTATATACAGTAGCTTCCGTTAGATCTATATACAGTAGCTTCCGTTAGATCTATATACAGTAGCTTCCGTTAGATCTCTATACAGTAGCTTCCGTTAGATCTCTATACAGTAGCTTCCGTTAGATCTCTATACAGTAGCTTCCGTTAGATCTCTATACAGTAGCTTCCGTTAGATCTATATACAGTAGCTTCCGTTAGATCTCTATACAGTAGCTTCCGTTAGATCTCTATACAGTAGCTTCCTCTAGATCTCTATACAGTAGCTTCCGTTAGATCTCTATACAGTAGCTTCCGTTAGATCTATATACAGTAGCTTCCGTTAGATAACAGTAGCTTCCGTTAGATCTATATACAGTAGCTTCCGTTAGATCTCTATACAGTAGCTTCCTCTAGATCTCTATACAGTAGCTTCCGTTAGATCTCTATACAGTAGCTTCCGTTAGATCTATATACAGTAGCTTCCGTTAGATAACAGTAGCTTCCGTTAGATCTATATACAGTAGCTTCCGTTAGATCTATATACAGTAGCTTCCGTTAGATCTCTATACAGTAGCTTCAGTTAGACCTATATACAATAGCTTCCGTTAGATCTCTATACAGTAGCTTCCGTTAGATAACAGTAGCTTCCGTTAGATCTATATAACAGTAGCTTCCGTTAGATCTATATACAGTAGCTTCCGTTAGATCTCTATACAGTAGCTTCCTCTAGATCTCTATACAGTAGCTTCCGTTAGATCTCTATACAGTAGCTTCCGTTAGATCTATATACAGTAGCTTCCGTTAGATCTATATACAGTAGCTTCCGTTAGATCTCTATACAGTAGCTTCCGTTAGATCTCTATACAGTAGCTTCCGTTAGATCTCTATACAGTAGCTTCCGTTAGATCTATATACAGTAGCTTCCGTTAGATCTCTATACAGTAGCTTCCGTTAGATCTCTATACAGTAGCTTCCGTTAGATCTCTATACAGTAGCTTCCGTTAGATCTCTATACAGTAGCTTCCGTTAGATCTCTATACAGTAGCTTCCGTTAGATCTATATACAGTAGCTTCCGTTAGATCTCTATACAGTAGCTTCCGTTAGATCTCTATACAGTAGCTTCCGTTAGATCTCTATACAGTAGCTTCCGTTAGATCTCTATACAGTAGCTTCCGTTAGATCTATATACAGTAGCTTCCGTTAGATAACAGTAGCTTCCGTTAGATCTATATAACAGTAGCTTCCGTTAGATCTCTATACAGTAGCTTCCGTTAGATCTATACAGTAGCTTCCGTTAGATATACAGTAGCTTCCGTTAGATAACAGTAGCTTCCGTTAGATCTATATACAGTAGCTTCCGTTAGATAACAGTAGCTTCCGTTAGATCTATATAACAGTAGCTTCCGTTAGATCTCTATACAGTAGCTTCCGTTAGATCTCTATACAGTAGCTTCCGTTAGATAACAGTAGCTTCCGTTAGATCTATATACAGTAGCTTCCGTTAGATAACAGTAGCTTCCGTTAGATCTCTATACAGTAGCTTCCGTTAGATCTCTATACAGTAGCTTCCGTTAGATCTCTATACAGTAGCTTCCGTTAGATCTCTATACAGTAGCTTCCGTTAGATCTCTATACAGTAGCTTCCGTTAGATCTATATACAGTAGCTTCCGTTAGATCTCTATACAGTAGCTTCCGTTAGATAACAGTAGCTTCCGTTAGATCTATATACAGTAGCTTCCGTTAGATCTATATACAGTAGCTTCCGTTAGATCTATATAACAGTAGCTTCCGTTAGATCTATATACAATAGCTTCCGTTAGATCTCTATACAGTAGCTTCCGTTAGATCTATATACAGTAGCTTCCGTTAGATCTCTATACAGTAGCTTCCGTTAGATCTCTATACAGTAGCTTCCGTTAGATCTATATAACAGTAGCTTCCGTTAGATCTCTATACAGTAGCTTCCTCTAGATCTCTATACAGTAGCTTCCGTTAGATCTCTATACAGTAGCTTCCGTTAGATCTCTATACAGTAGCTTCCGTTAGATCTATATACAGTAGCTTCCGTTAGATCTATATACAGTAGCTTCCGTTAGATCTCTATACAGTAGCTTCCGTTAGATCTCTATACAGTAGCTTCCGTTAGATCTATATACAGTAGCTTCCGTTAGATCTATATACAGTAGCTTCCGTTAGATCTATATACAGTAGCTTCCGTTAGATCTATATACAGTAGCTTCCGTTAGATCTCTATACAGTAGCTTCCGTTAGATCTATATACAGTAGCTTCCGTTAGATCTATATACAGTAGCTTCCGTTAGATCTATATACAGTAGCTTCCGTTAGATCTCTATACAGTAGCTTCCGTTAGATCTCTATACAGTAGCTTCCGTTAGATCTATATACAGTAGCTTCCGTTAGATCTATATACAGTAGCTTCCGTTAGATCTATATACAGTAGCTTCCGTTAGATCTCTATACAGTAGCTTCCGTTAGATCTCTATACAGTAGCTTCCGTTAGATCTATATACAGTAGCTTCCGTTAGATCTCTATACAGTAGCTTCCGTTAGATCTATATACAGTAGCTTCCGTTAGATCTATATACAGTAGCTTCCGTTAGATCTCTATACAGTAGCTTCCGTTAGATCTCTATACAGTAGCTTCCGTTAGATCTCTATACAGTAGCTTCCGTTAGATCTATATACAGTAGCTTCCGTTAGATCTCTATACAGTAGCTTCCGTTAGATCTCTATACAGTAGCTTCCGTTAGATCTCTATACAGTAGCTTCCGTTAGATCTCTATACAGTAGCTTCCGTTAGATCTCTATACAGTAGCTTCCGTTAGATCTATATACAGTAGCTTCCGTTAGATCTCTATACAGTAGCTTCCGTTAGATCTCTATACAGTAGCTTCCGTTAGATCTCTATACAGTAGCTTCCGTTAGATCTCTATACAGTAGCTTCCGTTAGATCTATATACAGTAGCTTCCGTTAGATAACAGTAGCTTCCGTTAGATCTATATAACAGTAGCTTCCGTTAGATCTCTATACAGTAGCTTCCGTTAGATCTCTATACAGTAGCTTCCGTTAGATAACAGTAGCTTCCGTTAGATCTATATACAGTAGCTTCCGTTAGATAACAGTAGCTTCCGTTAGATCTATATAACAGTAGCTTCCGTTAGATCTCTATACAGTAGCTTCCGTTAGATCTCTATACAGTAGCTTCCGTTAGATAACAGTAGCTTCCGTTAGATCTATATACAGTAGCTTCCGTTAGATAACAGTAGCTTCCGTTAGATCTCTATACAGTAGCTTCCGTTAGATCTCTATACAGTAGCTTCCGTTAGATCTCTATACAGTAGCTTCCGTTAGATCTCTATACAGTAGCTTCCGTTAGATCTCTATACAGTAGCTTCCGTTAGATCTCTATACAGTAGCTTCCGTTAGATCTATATACAGTAGCTTCCGTTAGATCTCTATACAGTAGCTTCCGTTAGATAACAGTAGCTTCCGTTAGATCTATATACAGTAGCTTCCGTTAGATCTATATACAGTAGCTTCCGTTAGATCTATATAACAGTAGCTTCCGTTAGATCTATATACAATAGCTTCCGTTAGATCTCTATACAGTAGCTTCCGTTAGATCTATATACAGTAGCTTCCGTTAGATCTCTATACAGTAGCTTCCGTTAGATCTCTATACAGTAGCTTCCGTTAGATCTATATAACAGTAGCTTCCGTTAGATCTCTATACAGTAGCTTCCTCTAGATCTCTATACAGTAGCTTCCGTTAGATCTCTATACAGTAGCTTCCGTTAGATCTCTATACAGTAGCTTCCGTTAGATCTATATACAGTAGCTTCCGTTAGATCTATATACAGTAGCTTCCGTTAGATCTCTATACAGTAGCTTCCGTTAGATCTCTATACAGTAGCTTCCGTTAGATCTATATACAGTAGCTTCCGTTAGATCTATATACAGTAGCTTCCGTTAGATCTATATACAGTAGCTTCCGTTAGATCTATATACAGTAGCTTCCATTAGATCTCTATACAGTAGCTTCCGTTAGATCTATATACAGTAGCTTCCGTTAGATCTATATACAGTAGCTTCCGTTAGATCTATATACAGTAGCTTCCGTTAGATCTCTATACAGTAGCTTCCGTTAGATCTCTATACAGTAGCTTCCGTTAGATCTATATACAGTAGCTTCCGTTAGATCTATATACAGTAGCTTCCGTTAGATCTATATACAGTAGCTTCCGTTAGATCTCTATACAGTAGCTTCCGTTAGATCTCTATACAGTAGCTTCCGTTAGATCTCTATACAGTAGCTTCCGTTAGATCTCTATACAGTAGCTTCCGTTAGATCTATATACAGTAGCTTCCGTTAGATCTCTATACAGTAGCTTCCGTTAGATCTATATACAGTAGCTTCCGTTAGATAACAGTAGCTTCCGTTAGATCTATATACAGTAGCTTCCGTTAGATCTATATACAGTAGCTTCCGTTAGATCTCTATACAGTAGCTTCCGTTAGATCTATATACAGTAGCTTCCGTTAGATAACAGTAGCTTCCGTTAGATCTCTATACAGTAGCTTCCGTTAGATCTCTATACAGTAGCTTCCGTTAGATCTCTATACAGTAGCTTCCGTTAGATCTCTATACAGTAGCTTCCGTTAGATCTCTATACAGTAGCTTCCGTTAGATCTATATACAGTAGCTTCCGTTAGATCTCTATACAGTAGCTTCCGTTAGATAACAGTAGCTTCCGTTAGATCTATATACAGTAGCTTCCGTTAGATCTATATACAGTAGCTTCCGTTAGATCTATATAACAGTAGCTTCCGTTAGATCTATATACAATAGCTTCCGTTAGATCTCTATACAGTAGCTTCCGTTAGATCTATATACAGTAGCTTCCGTTAGATCTCTATACAGTAGCTTCCGTTAGATCTCTATACAGTAGCTTCCGTTAGATCTATATAACAGTAGCTTCCGTTAGATCTCTATACAGTAGCTTCCTCTAGATCTCTATACAGTAGCTTCCGTTAGATCTCTATACAGTAGCTTCCGTTAGATCTCTATACAGTAGCTTCCGTTAGATCTATATACAGTAGCTTCCGTTAGATCTATATACAGTAGCTTCCGTTAGATCTCTATACAGTAGCTTCCGTTAGATCTCTATACAGTAGCTTCCGTTAGATCTATATACAGTAGCTTCCGTTAGATCTATATACAGTAGCTTCCGTTAGATCTATATACAGTAGCTTCCGTTAGATCTATATACAGTAGCTTCCGTTAGATCTCTATACAGTAGCTTCCGTTAGATCTATATACAGTAGCTTCCGTTAGATCTATATACAGTAGCTTCCGTTAGATCTATATACAGTAGCTTCCGTTAGATCTCTATACAGTAGCTTCCGTTAGATCTCTATACAGTAGCTTCCGTTAGATCTATATACAGTAGCTTCCGTTAGATCTATATACAGTAGCTTCCGTTAGATCTATATACAGTAGCTTCCGTTAGATCTCTATACAGTAGCTTCCGTTAGATCTCTATACAGTAGCTTCCGTTAGATCTCTATACAGTAGCTTCCGTTAGATCTATATACAGTAGCTTCCGTTAGATCTCTATACAGTAGCTTCCGTTAGATCTCTATACAGTAGCTTCCTCTAGATCTCTATACAGTAGCTTCCGTTAGATCTCTATACAGTAGCTTCCGTTAGATCTATATACAGTAGCTTCCGTTAGATAACAGTAGCTTCCGTTAGATCTATATACAGTAGCTTCCGTTAGATCTCTATACAGTAGCTTCCTCTAGATCTCTATACAGTAGCTTCCGTTAGATCTCTATACAGTAGCTTCCGTTAGATCTATATACAGTAGCTTCCGTTAGATAACAGTAGCTTCCGTTAGATCTATATACAGTAGCTTCCGTTAGATCTATATACAGTAGCTTCCGTTAGATCTCTATACAGTAGCTTCAGTTAGACCTATATACAATAGCTTCCGTTAGATCTCTATACAGTAGCTTCCGTTAGATAACAGTAGCTTCCGTTAGATCTATATAACAGTAGCTTCCGTTAGATCTATATACAGTAGCTTCCGTTAGATCTCTATACAGTAGCTTCCTCTAGATCTCTATACAGTAGCTTCCGTTAGATCTCTATACAGTAGCTTCCGTTAGATCTATATACAGTAGCTTCCGTTAGATCTATATACAGTAGCTTCCGTTAGATCTCTATACAGTAGCTTCCGTTAGATCTCTATACAGTAGCTTCCGTTAGATCTATATAACAGTAGCTTCCGTTAGATCTCTATACAGTAGCTTCCTCTAGATCTCTATACAGTAGCTTCCGTTAGATCTCTATACAGTAGCTTCCGTTAGATCTCTATACAGTAGCTTCCGTTAGATCTATATACAGTAGCTTCCGTTAGATCTATATACAGTAGCTTCCGTTAGATCTCTATACAGTAGCTTCCGTTAGATCTCTATACAGTAGCTTCCGTTAGATCTATATACAGTAGCTTCCGTTAGATCTATATACAGTAGCTTCCGTTAGATCTATATACAGTAGCTTCCGTTAGATCTATATACAGTAGCTTCCGTTAGATCTCTATACAGTAGCTTCCGTTAGATCTATATACAGTAGCTTCCGTTAGATCTATATACAGTAGCTTCCGTTAGATCTATATACAGTAGCTTCCGTTAGATCTCTATACAGTAGCTTCCGTTAGATCTCTATACAGTAGCTTCCGTTAGATCTATATACAGTAGCTTCCGTTAGATCTATATACAGTAGCTTCCGTTAGATCTATATACAGTAGCTTCCGTTAGATCTCTATACAGTAGCTTCCGTTAGATCTCTATACAGTAGCTTCCGTTAGATCTCTATACAGTAGCTTCCGTTAGATCTCTATACAGTAGCTTCCGTTAGATCTATATACAGTAGCTTCCGTTAGATCTCTATACAGTAGCTTCCGTTAGATCTCTATACAGTAGCTTCCTCTAGATCTCTATACAGTAGCTTCCGTTAGATCTCTATACAGTAGCTTCCGTTAGATCTATATACAGTAGCTTCCGTTAGATAACAGTAGCTTCCGTTAGATCTATATACAGTAGCTTCCGTTAGATCTCTATACAGTAGCTTCCTCTAGATCTCTATACAGTAGCTTCCGTTAGATCTCTATACAGTAGCTTCCGTTAGATCTATATACAGTAGCTTCCGTTAGATAACAGTAGCTTCCGTTAGATCTATATACAGTAGCTTCCGTTAGATCTATATACAGTAGCTTCCGTTAGATCTCTATACAGTAGCTTCAGTTAGACCTATATACAATAGCTTCCGTTAGATCTCTATACAGTAGCTTCCGTTAGATAACAGTAGCTTCCGTTAGATCTATATAACAGTAGCTTCCGTTAGATCTATATACAGTAGCTTCCGTTAGATCTCTATACAGTAGCTTCCTCTAGATCTCTATACAGTAGCTTCCGTTAGATCTCTATACAGTAGCTTCCGTTAGATCTATATACAGTAGCTTCCGTTAGATCTATATACAGTAGCTTCCGTTAGATCTCTATACAGTAGCTTCCGTTAGATCTCTATACAGTAGCTTCCGTTAGATCTCTATACAGTAGCTTCCGTTAGATCTATATACAGTAGCTTCCGTTAGATCTCTATACAGTAGCTTCCGTTAGATCTCTATACAGTAGCTTCCGTTAGATCTCTATACAGTAGCTTCCGTTAGATCTCTATACAGTAGCTTCCGTTAGATCTCTATACAGTAGCTTCCGTTAGATCTATATACAGTAGCTTCCGTTAGATCTCTATACAGTAGCTTCCGTTAGATCTCTATACAGTAGCTTCCGTTAGATCTCTATACAGTAGCTTCCGTTAGATCTCTATACAGTAGCTTCCGTTAGATCTATATACAGTAGCTTCCGTTAGATAACAGTAGCTTCCGTTAGATCTATATAACAGTAGCTTCCGTTAGATCTCTATACAGTAGCTTCCGTTAGATCTCTATACAGTAGCTTCCGTTAGATAACAGTAGCTTCCGTTAGATCTATATACAGTAGCTTCCGTTAGATAACAGTAGCTTCCGTTAGATCTATATAACAGTAGCTTCCGTTAGATCTCTATACAGTAGCTTCCGTTAGATCTCTATACAGTAGCTTCCGTTAGATAACAGTAGCTTCCGTTAGATCTATATACAGTAGCTTCCGTTAGATAACAGTAGCTTCCGTTAGATCTCTATACAGTAGCTTCCGTTAGATCTCTATACAGTAGCTTCCGTTAGATCTCTATACAGTAGCTTCCGTTAGATCTCTATACAGTAGCTTCCGTTAGATCTCTATACAGTAGCTTCCGTTAGATCTATATACAGTAGCTTCCGTTAGATCTCTATACAGTAGCTTCCGTTAGATAACAGTAGCTTCCGTTAGATCTATATACAGTAGCTTCCGTTAGATCTATATACAGTAGCTTCCGTTAGATCTATATAACAGTAGCTTCCGTTAGATCTATATACAATAGCTTCCGTTAGATCTCTATACAGTAGCTTCCGTTAGATCTATATACAGTAGCTTCCGTTAGATCTCTATACAGTAGCTTCCGTTAGATCTCTATACAGTAGCTTCCGTTAGATCTATATAACAGTAGCTTCCGTTAGATCTCTATACAGTAGCTTCCTCTAGATCTCTATACAGTAGCTTCCGTTAGATCTCTATACAGTAGCTTCCGTTAGATCTCTATACAGTAGCTTCCGTTAGATCTATACAGTAGCTTCCGTTAGATCTATATACAGTAGCTTCCGTTAGATCTCTATACAGTAGCTTCCGTTAGATCTCTATACAGTAGCTTCCGTTAGATCTATATACAGTAGCTTCCGTTAGATCTATATACAGTAGCTTCCGTTAGATCTATATACAGTAGCTTCCGTTAGATCTATATACAGTAGCTTCCGTTAGATCTCTATACAGTAGCTTCCGTTAGATCTATATACAGTAGCTTCCGTTAGATCTATATACAGTAGCTTCCGTTAGATCTATATACAGTAGCTTCCGTTAGATCTCTATACAGTAGCTTCCGTTAGATCTCTATACAGTAGCTTCCGTTAGATCTATATACAGTAGCTTCCGTTAGATCTATATACAGTAGCTTCCGTTAGATCTATATACAGTAGCTTCCGTTAGATCTCTATACAGTAGCTTCCGTTAGATCTCTATACAGTAGCTTCCGTTAGATCTATATACAGTAGCTTCCGTTAGATCTCTATACAGTAGCTTCCGTTAGATCTATATACAGTAGCTTCCGTTAGATCTATATACAGTAGCTTCCGTTAGATCTCTATACAGTAGCTTCCGTTAGATCTCTATACAGTAGCTTCCGTTAGATCTCTATACAGTAGCTTCCGTTAGATCTATATACAGTAGCTTCCGTTAGATCTCTATACAGTAGCTTCCGTTAGATCTCTATACAGTAGCTTCCGTTAGATCTCTATACAGTAGCTTCCGTTAGATCTCTATACAGTAGCTTCCGTTAGATCTCTATACAGTAGCTTCCGTTAGATCTATATACAGTAGCTTCCGTTAGATCTCTATACAGTAGCTTCCGTTAGATCTCTATACAGTAGCTTCCGTTAGATCTCTATACAGTAGCTTCCGTTAGATCTCTATACAGTAGCTTCCGTTAGATCTATATACAGTAGCTTCCGTTAGATAACAGTAGCTTCCGTTAGATCTATATAACAGTAGCTTCCGTTAGATCTCTATACAGTAGCTTCCGTTAGATCTCTATACAGTAGCTTCCGTTAGATAACAGTAGCTTCCGTTAGATCTATATACAGTAGCTTCCGTTAGATAACAGTAGCTTCCGTTAGATCTATATAACAGTAGCTTCCGTTAGATCTCTATACAGTAGCTTCCGTTAGATCTCTATACAGTAGCTTCCGTTAGATAACAGTAGCTTCCGTTAGATCTATATACAGTAGCTTCCGTTAGATAACAGTAGCTTCCGTTAGATCTCTATACAGTAGCTTCCGTTAGATCTCTATACAGTAGCTTCCGTTAGATCTCTATACAGTAGCTTCCGTTAGATCTCTATACAGTAGCTTCCGTTAGATCTCTATACAGTAGCTTCCGTTAGATCTATATACAGTAGCTTCCGTTAGATCTCTATACAGTAGCTTCCGTTAGATAACAGTAGCTTCCGTTAGATCTATATACAGTAGCTTCCGTTAGATCTATATACAGTAGCTTCCGTTAGATCTATATAACAGTAGCTTCCGTTAGATCTATATACAATAGCTTCCGTTAGATCTCTATACAGTAGCTTCCGTTAGATCTATATACAGTAGCTTCCGTTAGATCTCTATACAGTAGCTTCCGTTAGATCTCTATACAGTAGCTTCCGTTAGATCTATATAACAGTAGCTTCCGTTAGATCTCTATACAGTAGCTTCCTCTAGATCTCTATACAGTAGCTTCCGTTAGATCTCTATACAGTAGCTTCCGTTAGATCTCTATACAGTAGCTTCCGTTAGATCTATATACAGTAGCTTCCGTTAGATCTATATACAGTAGCTTCCGTTAGATCTCTATACAGTAGCTTCCGTTAGATCTCTATACAGTAGCTTCCGTTAGATCTATATACAGTAGCTTCCGTTAGATCTATATACAGTAGCTTCCGTTAGATCTATATACAGTAGCTTCCGTTAGATCTATATACAGTAGCTTCCATTAGATCTCTATACAGTAGCTTCCGTTAGATCTATATACAGTAGCTTCCGTTAGATCTATATACAGTAGCTTCCGTTAGATCTATATACAGTAGCTTCCGTTAGATCTCTATACAGTAGCTTCCGTTAGATCTCTATACAGTAGCTTCCGTTAGATCTATATACAGTAGCTTCCGTTAGATCTATATACAGTAGCTTCCGTTAGATCTATATACAGTAGCTTCCGTTAGATCTCTATACAGTAGCTTCCGTTAGATCTCTATACAGTAGCTTCCGTTAGATCTCTATACAGTAGCTTCCGTTAGATCTCTATACAGTAGCTTCCGTTAGATCTATATACAGTAGCTTCCGTTAGATCTCTATACAGTAGCTTCCGTTAGATCTATATACAGTAGCTTCCGTTAGATAACAGTAGCTTCCGTTAGATCTATATACAGTAGCTTCCGTTAGATCTATATACAGTAGCTTCCGTTAGATCTCTATACAGTAGCTTCCGTTAGATCTATATACAGTAGCTTCCGTTAGATAACAGTAGCTTCCGTTAGATCTATATACAGTAGCTTCCGTTAGATCTCTATACAGTAGCTTCCGTTAGATCTATATACAGTAGCTTCCGTTAGATCTATATACAGTAGCTTCCGTTAGATCTATATACAGTAGCTTCCGTTAGATCTATATACAGTAGCTTCCGTTAGATCTATATACAGTAGCTTCCGTTAGATCTATATACAGTAGCTTTCGTTAGATCTATATACAGTAGCTTCCGTTAGATCTATATACAGTTGCTTCCGTTAGATAACAGTAGCTTCCGTTAGATCTATATAACAGTAGCTTCCGTTAGATCTCTATACAGTAGCTTCCGTTAGATCTCTATACAGTAGCTTCCGTTAGATCTATATACAGTAGCTTCCGTTAGATCTATATACAGTAGCTTTCGTTAGATCTATATACAGTAGCTTCCGTTAGATAACAGTAGCTTCCGTTAGATCTATATACAGTAGCTTCCGTTAGATAACAGTAGCTTCCGTTAGATAACAGTAGCTTCCGTTAGATCTATATACAGTAGCTTCCGTTAGATAACAGTAGCTTCCGTTAGATCTATATACAGTAGCTTCCGTTAGATAACAGTAGCTTCCGTTAGATAACAGTAGCTTCCGTTAGATCTATATACAGTAGCTTCCGTTAGATAACAGTAGCTTCCGTTAGATCTATATAACAGTAGCTTCCGTTAGATCTCTATACAGTAGCTTCCGTTAGATCTCTATACAGTAGCTTCCGTTAGATCTCTATACAGTAGCTTCCGTTAGATCTCTATACAGTAGCTTCCGTTAGATCTCTATACAGTAGCTTCCGTTAGATCTATATACAGTAGCTTCCGTTAGATCTCTATACAGTAGCTTCCGTTAGATCTCTATACAGTAGCTTCCGTTAGATCTCTATACAGTAGCTTCCGTTAGATCTCTATACAGTAGCTTCCGTTAGATCTCTATACAGTAGCTTCCGTTAGATCTCTATACAGTAGCTTCCGTTAGATCTATATACAGTAGCTTCCGTTAGATCTCTATACAGTAGCTTCCGTTAGATCTATATACAGTAGCTTCCGTTAGATCTATATACAGTAGCTTCCGTTAGATCTCTATACAGTAGCTTCCGTTAGATCTCTATACAGTAGCTTCCGTTAGATCTATATACAGTAGCTTCCGTTAGATCTCTATACAGTAGCTTCCGTTAGATCTATATACAGTAGCTTCCGTTAGATCTCTATACAGTAGCTTCCGTTAGATCTCTATACAGTAGCTTCCGTTAGATCTATATACAGTAGCTTCCGTTAGATCTCTATACATTAGCTTCCGTTAGATCTATATACAGTAGCTTCCGTTAGATCTATATACAGTAGCTTCAGTTAGATCTCTATACAGTAGCTTCCGTTAGATCTATATAACAGTAGCTTCCGTTAGATCTCTATACAGTAGCTTCCGTTAGATCTCTATACAGTAGCTTCCGTTAGATCTCTATACAGTAGCTTCCGTTAGATCTCTATACAGTAGCTTCCGTTAGATCTATATACAGTAGCTTCCGTTAGATCTATATACAGTAGCTTCCGTTAGATCTCTATACAGTAGCTTCCGTTAGATCTATATACAGTAGCTTCCGTTAGATCTATATACAGTAGCTTCCGTTAGATCTATATACAGTAGCTTCCGTTAGATCTATATACAGTAGCTTCCGTTAGATCTCTATACAGTAGCTTCCGTTAGATAACAGTAGCTTCCGTTAGATCTATATAACAGTAGCTTCCGTTAGATCTCTATACAGTAGCTTCCGTTAGATCTATATACAATAGCTTCCGTTAGATCTCTATACAGTAGCTTCCGTTAGATAACAGTAGCTTCCGTTAGATCTATATAACAGTAGCTTCCGTTAGATCTCTATACAGTAGCTTCCGTTAGATTTACTGTATATAGCTTCTAATGGTGTTTTTAAAAGCAGCGTAGTGTCGCACCATATACGTTTCCATAGGAACCCATCACATAGCTGAACAGATCTGACCCACTTGGCTGCCTAAATGACGCCGCCTGCTGGCTCGTTTTGGTCTGCAACGGTAGGCTACGGTATCGGGTGTAACATCCTGAAACACTCCAGTGATGAGACAACATTCAACAAGGGCAGAGTCAGTGGTACACTGCCTACCCTCGCCCCGCTGCCGCTCCAAGGATGCAGGGAAAGGAATATATTTGTCTTTTTCGTCACACCTCTTTACAAAATCCCCTGTTGGTTTAGGCCTACTTTCTTTGCGAATTTCTAATCAACGCGTTTTTGTTCGTTAAATCCACGTTGGGTTTTTATGAATCAAATCTTTCACAAGATAATGCGATGATGTCGTCTTAAATGACTGAAACAGAAATAAGCACGTCACGAACGTCCAATGTAATGTATCTGTGTGATGGGGAAAATACTCAACCAGGATGGGTAATAAGCAAACGATATTTACTGATGAACAGTTCGAGGCATATCAGGTAAAATGTGTTCAAATATTTTTTTCTTTATCTCGTTTAGGCTACTTAATTTCCATATTGTCATATCAAATACATGTAACATTCAACAATATTTATTGTGGATTAAGTAGCTTAGATAGGCCAATTTATGTTTATTAACCCATATTCTTAATCGAAACCCCCAGGAAATTAATCTGGCATGATGAATTGCAAATTACCATAATGCAAATAAGTTTATAGTCAGGCAAATGTATCTTTCTTATACACACTGTGAGAATTTTCCGTGCGCTATAGTTGTTTATTGTTGGGGGTTGAGATAAATCCCAGGTTGGTGGACTATTGGCTATGGACTGTCCCAAACGGCACTCTATTCCCTATTACCAGAACCCTTATCAAAAGTAGTGCGCTGTATAGGAAATAGGATGTCATTTAGCACGTCATTTAAATTATCGCTGTGGTGTACGGTTTGGGTACCACCAAACAAAGGAATAAATGTGCTCGTTTCATAATAGCGCCACGTAAACCTGTGTATGATTTGATTTGTACTAAACCTCATCTAAACTCTCCCAGGGTTTAGTGCCCAATGGTTGGCATCAAATGAGGGCGGCTGCCACACCGCCCATCTTTTAAACCCGCTCTCTTTTTGTTCTGCTAGTCGAGTCTGTTCATTCAAACGGGATTTTAACGTTCCTTTGTCTCTTTCCAGGACTGCACATTCTTCACACGCAAAGAAATCCTACAGTAAGTGTAATTTATACAGTACATGTGCTTTACCGTCCATATTTTAACACAATGGATCTGAGGCTGTTAATTGCACTTCCCTTTATTAATGAAACACATGATGACCATGGACTGAGTCTGCAATGGCTACTTAACCCAGTGAGCACAAGACGTTGAAAATACGTATTGTCTTGTGCTCGTAGGGATTATTGTCACACAGCACAGGAGGTTGGTGGCACCTTCATTTGGGAGAACGGGCTTGTGGTAATGACTGGAGCGGAATTGGTGGAATGGCATCAAATACATCAGAAACATGGTTTCCATGGTTTCCGGGTGATTGATGCCGTTCCGTTGGCTCCGTTCCGGCCATTATTATGAGCCGTCCTCCCCTCAGCAGCCTCTGTGGAACCAGTCCAGTATTTAGAATTCACAAACTAAAAATGGGTCAACGTAATTCTTTCCATTGGAAACCAAGCCCAGCCAGCAGCTGCAACCTTCATTAGTTTAACCAAATGTAACCTATGTGAAATGGCTAGCTAGTTAGCGGTGGTGTGCGCTAATAGCGTTTCAATCGGAGACGTCACTCGCTTTGAGACCTTGAAGTAGTGGTTCCCCTTGCTCTGCAAGGGCCGCGGCTTTTGTGGAGCGATGGGTAACGATGCTTCGGGTGACTGTTGTTGATGTGTGCAGAGGGTCCCTGGTTCGCGCCCGAGGCGAGGGGACGGACGTAAAGTTAAACTGTTACACAAAGCCCAGCTACCAGCTGCAGCTTCATGAAATAAAGGTTCAAATCTCACCTTTCTGGTAAAACTGTTTTTAAGCTAGTTTCCCGCAGCTCTACACATTTTGCCATGGGGCTGAGAGAATGTTGTTCGTTTTAAACCTAATTTCCTGCAATTCTACACATTTTGCCATGGGGCTGAGAGAAAATGTGCAAGTTTTAATGGAAATTTCCTGAAATTCTACACATTTTTCCATGGCTTATGCCATGTTCTGAAACCTGTGTCACACGAAGCAATTTGGACGCAATTTCTGTTGCCGATGCAAGTTACAAGTGACATCCTCAACTTTGCTGAAACACAAACCTGTCACACATCACATCGTGTTTTCATAAATTATTTGTTTATCCAAATGTTTAGTAATTGTAACCACATCAATATAGACAGCTAGTTGCCTATTTGCCAACCATGTTTTTGATGTATTTGATACCATTGATGATGAGCTGAGTTAATCTAGCTAGCTAGTGCAGCTCATGTTAAACAATTTACAGTTGAAGTCGGAAGTTTACATACACTTAGGTTGGAGTCATTAAAACTCATTTTTCAACCACTCCACAAATTTCTTGTTAACAAACTATAGTTTTGGCAAGTTGGTTAGGACATCTACTTTGTGCATGACACAAGTCATTTTTCCAACAATTGTTTACAGACAGATTATTTCACTTATAATTCACTGTATCACAATTCCAGTTAGTCAGAAGTTTACATACACTAAGTTGACTGTGCCTTTAAACAGCTTGGAAAATTCCAGAAAAGTATGTCATGGCTTTAGAAGCTTCTGATAGGCTAATTGACATCATTTGAGTCAATTAGAGGTGTACCTGTGGATGTATTTCAAGGCCTACCTTCAAACTCAGTGCGTCTTTGTTTGACATCATGGGAAAATCAAAAGAAATCAGCCAAGACCTCAGAAAAAAAATTGTAGACCTCCACAAGTCAGGTTCATCCTTGGGAGCAATTTCCAAACGCCTGAAGGTACCACGTTCATCTGTACAAACAGTAGTACGCAAGTATAAACACCATGGGACCACGCAGTCGCAAAATGGCTTAAGAACAACAAAGTCAAGGTATTGGAGTGGCCATCACAAAGCCCTGACCTCAATCACATAGAAAATAGTGGACAGAACTGAAAAAGCGTGTCCGAGCAAGGAGGCCTACAAACCTGACTCAGTTACACCAGCTCTGTCAGGAGGAATGGGCCAAAATTCACCCAACTTATTGTGGGAAGCTTGTGGAAGGCTACCCGAAACGTTTGACCCAAGTAAAACATTTTAAAGGCAATGCTATCAAATACTAATTGAGTGTATGTAATCTTCTGACCCACTGGGAATGTGATGAGAGAAATAAAAGCTGAAATAAATAATTCTTTCTACTATTATTCTGACATTTCACATTCTTAAAATAAAGTGGTGATCCTAACTGACCTACAACAGGGAATTTTTATGAGGATTAAATGTCAGGAATTGTGAAACTGAGTTTAAATGTATTTGGCTAAGGTGTAAACTTCCGACTTCAACTGTAAGTATTTGGACGAGCAATGTTGGAGCGGCATAGACTAAAATACAGTAGATTAGAATACAGTATATACATATGAGATGAGTAATGCAAAATAGGTAAACATTATTAAAGTGACTAGTGTTCCATTATTAAATTGGCCAGTGATTTCAAGTCTATGTATATGGGGCAGCAGCCTCTAATGGGCTGGTGAAAGCTGTTGAACAGTCTGATGGCTTGGAGGGAGAAGCTGTTGAACAGTCTGATGGCTTGGAGGGAGAAGCTGTTGAACAGTCTGATGGCTTGGAGGGAGAAGCTGTTGAACAGTCTGATGGCTTGGAGGGAGAAGCTGTTGAACAGTCTGATGGCTTGGAGATAGAAGCTGTTTTTCAGTCTCTCGGTCCCAGCTTTGATGCACCAAGGATGTTTTATTTATTTAATCTATTTTAGAATGAGGCTGTAAAGTATTTTTTGGGTTGTTGAAAAAGTCAAGGGGTCTGACTACTTTCCAAATGTAGCGTATATCATATTTTTTGTAGAAACTAATTTCAGCTGGCACTACCCATTCTTCTTTTCTCTGCCACCTACATTTGTGCATTCAGCTAACTCCTAGTGTCCAGTCCACACTGCCTTGCCTGTGTGCTTTCAGCTAACTCCTAGTCTCTAGTCCACACTGCCTTGCCTGTGTGCTTTCAGCTAACTCCTAGTCTCTAGTCCACACTGCCTTGCCTGTGTGTTTTCAGCTAACTCCTAGTCTCTAGTCCACTGCCTTGCCTGTGTGTTTTCAGCTAACTCCTAGTCTCTAGTCCACACTGCCTTGCCTGTGTGCTTTCAGCTAACTCCTAGTCTCTAGTCCACACTGCCTTGCCTGTGTGCTATCAGCTAACTCCTAGTCTCTAGTCCACACTGCCTTGCCTGTGTGCTTTCAGCTAACTCCTAGTCTCTAGTCCACACTGCCTTGCCTGTGTGTTTTCAGCTAACTCCTAGTCTCTAGTCCACACTGCCTTGCCTGTGTGCTTTCAGCTAACTCCTAGTCTCCAGTCCACTGCCTTGCCTGTGTGCTATCAGCTAACTCCTAGTGTCCAGTCCACACTGCCCTGCCTGTGTGCTATCAGCTAACTCCTAGTCTCTAGTCCACTGCCTTGCCTGTGTGTTTTCAGCTAACTCCTAGTCTCCAGTCCACACTGCCTTGCCTGTGTGGTTTCAGCTAACTCCTAGTCTCCAGTCCACACTGCCTTGCCTGTGTGTTTTCAGCTAACTCCTAGTCTCCAGTCCACACTGCCCTGCCTGTGTGCTATCAGCTAACTCCTAGTCTCTAGTCCACTGCCTTGCCTGTGTGTTTTCAGCTAACTCCTAGTCTCTAGTCCACTGCCTTGCCTGTATGGTTTCAGCTAACTCCTAGTCTCTAGTCCACTGCCTTGCCTGTGTGTTTTCAGCTAACTCCTAGTCTCCAGTCCACACTGCCTTGCCTGTGTGTTTTCAGCTAACTCCTAGTCTCTAGTCCACACTGTCTTGCCTGTGTGCTTTCAGCTAACTCCTAGTCTCCAGTCCACACTGCCCTGCCTGTGTGCTATCAGCTAACTCCTAGTCTCTAGTCCACTGCCTTGCCTGTGTGTTTTCAGCTAACTCCTAGTCTCTAGTCCACACTGCCTTGCCTGTGTGCTTTCAGCTAACTCCTAGTCTCTAGTCCACACTGCCTTGCCTGTGTGCTTTCAGCTAACTCCTAGTCTCTAGTCCACACTGCCTTGCCTGTGTGCTATCAGCTAACTCCTAGTCTCTAGTCCACACTGCCTTGCCTGTGTGTTTTCAGCTAACTCCTAGTCTCTAGTCCACACTGCCTTGCCTGTGTGCTTTCAGCTAACTCCTAGTCTCCAGTCCACTGCCTTGCCTGTGTGCTATCAGCTAACTCCTAGTGTCCAGTCCACACTGCCCTGCCTGTGTGCTATCAGCTAACTCCTAGTCTCTAGTCCACTGCCTTGCCTGTGTGCTATCAGCTAACTCCTAGTCTCTAGTCCACTGCCTTGCCTGTGTGTTTTCAGCTAACTCCTAGTCTCCAGTCCACACTGCCTTGCCTGTGTGGTTTCAGCTAACTCCTAGTCTCCAGTCCACACTGCCCTGCCTGTGTGTTTTCAGCTAACTCCTAGTCCCTAGTCCACACTGCCTTGCCTGTGTGCTTTCAGCTAACTCCTAGTCTCTAGTCCACTGCCTTGCCTGTATGGTTTCAGCTAACTCCTAGTCTCTAGTCCACTGCCCTGCCTGTATGGTTTCAGCTAACTCCTAGTCTCTAGTCCACTGCCTTGCCTGTGTGTTTTCAGCTAACTCCTAGTCTCCAGTCCACTGCCTTGCCTGTGTGCTTTCAGCTAACTCCTAGTCTCTAGTCCACACTGCCTTGCCTGTGTGCTTTCAGCTAACTCCTAGTCTCTAGTCCACTACCCTGCCTGTGTGCTTTCAGCTAACTCCTAGTCTCTAGTCCACACTGCCTTGCCTGTGTGCTTTCAGCTAACTCCTAGTCTCCAGTCCACACTGCCTTGCCTGTGTGTTTACAGCTAACTCCTAGTCTCCAGTCCACTGCCTTGCCTGTGTGCTTTCAGCTAACTCCTAGTCTCTAGTCCACACTGCCTTGCCTGTGTGCTATCAGCTAACTCCTAGTCTCCAGTCCACACTGCCTTGCCTGTGTGTTTTCAGCTAACTCCTAGTCTCCAGTCCACTGCCTTGCCTGTGTGCTATCAGCTAACTCCTAGTGTCCAGTCCACACTGCCCTGCCTGTGTGCTATCAGCTAACTCCTAGTCTCTAGTCCACTGCCTTGCCTGTGTGTTTTCAGCTAACCCCTAGTCTCTAGTCCACTGCCTTGCCTGTGTGGTTTCAGCTAACTCCTTGTCTCCAGTCCACACTGCCCTGCCTGTGTGGTTTCAGCTAACTCCTAGTCTCTAGTCCACTGCCTTGCCTGTGTGGTTTCAGCTAACTCATAGTCTCTAGTCCACACTGCCTTGCCTGTGTGTTTTCAGCTAACTCCTAGTCTCTAGTCCACACTGCCTTGCCTGTGTGCTTTCAGCTAACTCCTAGTCTCTAGTCCACTGCCCTGCCTGTGTCCTTTCAGCTAACTCCTAGTCTCTTGTCCACTGCCTTGCCTGTGTGCTATCAGCTAACTCCTAGTCTCTAGTCCACTGCCTTGCCTGTGTGTTTTCAGCTAACTCCTAGTCTCCAGTCCACTGCCTTGCCTGTGTGCTATCACCTAACTCCTAGTCTCCAGTCCACTGCCTTGCCTGTGTGCTATCAGCTAACTCCTAGTGTCCAGTCCACACTGCCCTGCCTGTGTGCTATCAGCTAACTCCTAGTCTCTAGTCCACTGCCTTGCCTGTGTGTTTTCAGCTAACTCCTAGTCTCTAGTCCACTGCCTTGCCTGTGTGGTTTCAGCTAACTCCTAGTCTCCAGTCCACACTGCCTTGCCTGTGTGGTTTCAGCTAACTCCTTGTCTCCAGTCCACACTGCCCTGCCTGTGTGTTTTCAGCTAACTCCTAGTCTCTAGTCCACTGCCTTGCCTGTGTGGTTTCAGCTAACTCCTAGTCTCCAGTCCACTGCCTTGCCTGTGTGCTTTCAGCTAACTCCTAGTCTCTAGTCCACACTGCCTTGCCTGTGTGCTTTCAGCTAACTCCTAGTCTCTAGTCCACTGCCCTGCCTGTGTCCTTTCAGCTAACTCCTAGTCTCTAGTCCACTGCCTTGCCTGTGTGCTTTCAGCTAACTCCTAGTCTCTAGTCCACACTGCCTTGCCTGTGTGCTTTCAGCTAACTCCTAGTCTCCAGTCCACACTGCCTTGCCTGTGTGTTTACAGCTAACTCCTAGTCTCTAGTCCACTGCCTTGCCTGTGTGTTTTCAGCTAACTCCTAGTCTCTAGTCCACACTGCCTTGCCTGTGTGCTTTCAGCTAACTCCTAGTCTCCAGTCCACACTGCCTTGCCTGTGTGCTTTCAGCTAACTCCTAGTCTCTAGTCCACACTGCCTTGCCTGTGTGCTATCAGCTAACTCCTAGTCTCCAGTCCACACTGCCTTGCCTGTGTGTTTTCAGCTAACTCCTAGTCTCCAGTCCACTGCCTTGCCTGTGTGCTATCACCTAACTCCTAGTCTCCAGTCCACTGCCTTGCCTGTGTGCTATCAGCTAACTCCTAGTGTCCAGTCCACACTGCCCTGCCTGTGTGCTATCAGCTAACTCCTAGTCTCTAGTCCACTGCCTTGCCTGTGTGTTTTCAGCTAACTCCTAGTCTCTAGTCCACTGCCTTGCCTGTGTGGTTTCAGCTAACTCATAGTCTCTAGTCCACACTGCCTTGCCTGTGTGTTTTCAGCTAACTCCTAGTCTCTAGTCCACACTGCCTTGCCTGTGTGCTTTCAGCTAACTCCTAGTCTCTAGTCCACTGCCCTGCCTGTGTCCTTTCAGCTAACTCCTAGTCTCTAGTCCACTGCCTTGCCTGTGTGTTTTCAGCTAACTCCTAGTCTCTAGTCCACACTGCCTTGCCTGTGTGCTTTCAGCTAACTCCTAGTCTCCAGTCCACACTGCCTTGCCTGTGTGCTATCAGCTAACTCCTAGTCTCTAGTCCACACTGCCTTGCCTGTGTGCTATCAGCTAACTCCTAGTCTCCAGTCCACACTGCCTTGCCTGTGTGTTTTCAGCTAACTCCTAGTCTCCAGTCCACTGCCTTGCCTGTGTGCTATCACCTAACTCCTAGTCTCCAGTCCACTGCCTTGCCTGTGTGCTATCAGCTAACTCCTAGTGTCCAGTCCACACTGCCCTGCCTGTGTGCTATCAGCTAACTCCTAGTCTCTAGTCCACTGCCTTGCCTGTGTGTTTTCAGCTAACTCCTAGTCTCTAGTCCACTGCCTTGCCTGTGTGGTTTCAGCTAACTCATAGTCTCTAGTCCACACTGCCTTGCCTGTGTGTTTTCAGCTAACTCCTAGTCTCTAGTCCACACTGCCTTGCCTGTGTGCTTTCAGCTAACTCCTAGTCTCTAGTCCACTGCCCTGCCTGTGTCCTTTCAGCTAACTCCTAGTCTCTAGTCCACTGCCTTGCCTGTGTGCTATCAGCTAACTCCTAGTCTCTAGTCCACTGCCTTGCCTGTGTGCGTTCAGCTAACTCCTAGTCTCTAGTCCACTGCCTTGCCTGTGTCCTTTCAGCTAACTCCTAGTCTCTAGTCCACACTGCCTTGCCTGTGTCCTTTCAGCTAACTCCTAGTCTTCTGCCTTGCCTGTGTCCTTTCAGCTAACTCCTAGTCTCTAGTCCACTGCCTTGCCTGTGTGTTTTCAGCTAACTCCTAGTCTCTAGTCCACACTGCCTTGCCTGTGTGCGTTCAGCTAACTCCTAGTCTCCAGTCCACACTGCCTTGCCTGTGTGTTTTCAGCTAACTCCTAGTCTCTAGTCCACACTGTCTTGCCTGTGTGTTTTCAGATAACTCCTAGTCTCTAGTCCACACTGCCTTGCCTGTGTGCTATCACCTAACTCCTAGTCTCTAGTCCACACTGCCTTGCCTGTGTGCTATCAGCTAACTCCTAGTCTCTATTCCACACTGCCTTGCCTGTGTGCTTTCAGCTAACTCCTAGTCTCTAGTCCACTGCCTTGCCTGTGTGTTTTCAGCTAACTCCTAGTCTCTAGTCCACACTGCCTTGCCTGTGTGTTTTCAGCTAACTCCTAGTCTCTAGTCCTCACTGCCTTGCCTGTGTGCGTTCAGCTAACTCCTAGTCTCCAGTCCACTGCCTTGCCTGTGTGTTTTCAGATAACTCCTAGTCTCTAGTCCACACTGTCTTGCCTGTGTGTTTTCAGATAACTCCTAGTCTCTAGTCCACACTGCCTTGCCTGTGTGCTATCACCTAACTCCTAGTCTCTAGTCCACACTGCCTTGCCAGTGTGCTATCAGCTAACTCCTAGTCTCTAGTCCACACTGCCTTGCCTGTGTGCTTTCAGCTAACTCCTAGTCTCTAGTCCACACTGCCTTGCCTGTGTGTTTTCAGCTAACTCCTAGTCTCTAGTCCACACTGCCTTGCCTGTGTGCTATCAGCTAACTCCTAGTCTCTAGTCCACACTGTCTTGCCTGTGTGTTTTCAGATAACTCCTAGTCTCTAGTCCACACTGCCTTGCCTGTGTGTTTTCAGCTAACTCCTAGTCTCTAGTCCACACTGCCTTCCCTGTGTGTTTTCAGCTAACTCCTAGTCTCTAGTCCTCACTGCCTTGCCTGTGTGTTTTCAGCTAACTCCTAGTCTCTAGTCCACTGCCTTGCCTGTGTGCGTTCAGCTAACTCCTAGTCTCTAGTCCACACTGCCTTGCCTGTGTGCTATCAGCTAACTCCTAGTCTCTAGTCCACTGCCTTCCCTGTGTGTTTTCAGCTAACTCCTAGTCTCCAGTCCACACTGCCTTGCCTGTGTGTTTTCAGCTAACTCCTAGTCTCTAGTCCTCACTGCCTTGCCTGTGTGCGTTCAGCTAACTCCTAGTCTCCAGTCCACTGCCTTGCCTGTGTGCGTTCAGCTAACTCCTAGTCTCCAGTCCACACTGCCTTGCCTGTGTGCGTTCAGCTAACTCCTAGTCTCTAGTCCACACTGCCTTGCCTGTGTGCTTTCAGCTAACTCCTAGTCTCTAGTCCACTGCCCTGCCTGTGTCCTTTCAGCTAACTCCTAGTCTCTAGTCCACTGCCTTGCCTGTGTGCTATCAGCTAACTCCTAGTCTCTAGTCCACTGCCTTGCCTGTGTGCTATCAGCTAACTCCTAGTCTCTAGTCCACTGCCTTGCCTGTGTGCGTTCAGCTAACTCCTAGTCTCCAGTCCACTGCCTTGCCTGTGTGTTTTCAGCTAACTCCTAGTCTCTAGTCCACTGCCTTGCCTGTGTCCTTTCAGCTAACTCCTAGTCTCTAGTCCACTGCCTTGCCTGTGTGCTATCAGCTAACTCCTAGTCTCCAGTCCACACTGCCTTGCCTGTGTGCTATCAGCTAACTCCTAGTCTCTAGTCCACTGCCTTGCCTGTGTGCTTTCAGCTAACTCCTTGTCTCCAGTCCACACTGCCTTGCCTGTGTGTTTTCAGCTAACTCCTAGTCTCTAGTCCACTGCCCTGCCTGTGTGCTATCAGCTAACTCCTAGTCTCTAGTCCACTGCCTTGCCTGTGTGCTCTCAGCTAACTCCTAGTCTCTAGTCCACTGCCTTGCCTGTGTGCGTTCAGCTAACTCCTAGTCTCTAGTCCACACTGCCTTGCCTGTGTGCTATCAGCTAACTCCTAGTCTCTAGTCCACACTGCCTTGCCTGTGTGTTTTCAGCTAACTCCTAGTCTCCAGTCCACACTGCCTTGCCTGTGTGTTTTCAGCTAACTCCTAGTCTCCAGTCCACTGCCTTGCCTGTGTGCTCTCAGCTAACTCCTAGTCTCTAGTCCACTGCCTTGCCTGTGTGCGTTCAGCTAACTCCTAGTCTCTAGTCCACACTGCCTTGCCTGTGTGCTATCAGCTAACTCCTAGTCTCTAGTCCACTGCCTTGCCTGTGTGTTTTCAGCTAACTCCTAGTCTCTAGTCCTCACTGCCTTGCCTGTGTGTTTTCAGCTAACTCCTAGTCTCCAGTCCACACTGCCTTGCCTGTGTGCTATCAGCTAACTCCTAGTCTCTAGTCCACTGCCTTGCCTGTGTGTTTTCAGCTAACTCCTAGTCTCTAGTCCACACTGCCTTGCCTGTGTGCTATCAGCTAACTCCTAGTCTCCAGTCCACACTGCCTTGCCTGTGTGTTTTCAGCTAACTCCTAGTCTCTAGTCCACACTGCCTTGCCTGTGTGCTTTCAGCTAACTCCTAGTCTCCAGTCCACACTGCCTTGCCTGTGTGTTTTCAGCTAACTCCTAGTCTCTAGTCCACACTGCCTTGCCTGTGTGCTATCAGCTAACTCCTAGTCTCTAGTCCACTGCCTTGCCTGTGTGTTTTCAGCTAACTCCTAGTCTCCAGTCCACACTGCCTTGCCTGTGTGTTTTCAGCTAACTCCTAGTCTCCAGTCCACACTGCCTTGCCTGTGTGTTTTCAGCTAACTCCTAGTCTCTAGTCCACACTGCCCTGCCTGTGTGTTTTCAGCTAACTCCTAGTCTCTAGTCCACTGCCTTGCCTGTGTGCTATCAGCTAACTCCTAGTCTCTAGTCCACACTGCCCTGCCTGTGTGTTTTCAGCTAACTCCTAGTCTCTAGTCCACACTGCCTTGCCTGTGTGCTTTCAGCTAACTCCTAGTCTCTAGTCCACTGCCTTGCCTGTGTGTTTTCAGCTAACTCCTAGTCTCTAGTCCACTGCCTTGCCTGTGTGCTATCAGCTAACTCCTAGTCTCCAGTCCACACTGCCTTGCCTGTGTGCTATCCGCTAACTTCTAGTCTCCAGTCCACACTGCCTTGCCTGTGTGCTATCAGCTAACTCCTAGTCTCTAGTCCTCACTGCCTTGCCTGTGTGTTTTCAGCTAACTCCTAGTCTCTAGTCCACACTGCCTTGCCTGTGTGCTATCAGCTAACTCCTAGTCTCTAGTCCACACTGCCTTGCCTGTGTGCTATCAGCTAACTCCTAGTCTCTAGTCCACACTGCCTTGCCTGTGTGCTATCAGCTAACTCCTAGTCTCTAGTCCACACTGCCTTGCCTGTGTGCTATCAGCTAACTCCTAGTCTCTAGTCCACACTTCCCTGCCTGTGTGTTTTCAGCTAACTCCTAGTCTCTAGTCCACTGCCTTGCCTGTGTGCTATCAGCTAACTCCTAGTCTCCAGTCCACACTGCCTTGCCTGTGTGCTCTCAGCTAACTCCTAGTCTCTAGTCCACTGCCTTGCCTGTGACTTGGAGCGTCTCCAAAGACAGTTCATCCCTCTCTCTCTCTCCCTCCCTTTCTCCCTCTCTCTCTCTCCCTCCCTCCCTGTCTCCCTCTCTCTCTCTCTGTCTCCCTCCCTCCCTCTCTCCCTCTCTGTCTCCCGTTCTCCCTCCCTCCCTAATCCGTTGTTCTCTCTTTTTGCTGGCCTCAGTATTCTAAAGCAATGAAATTCCTGAAGGGTTTGCTAGTGCCCTTCCAGAATGACTTATGGTAGGAAATCGCTCCCCGCTTACAATTAAAAACCTGTAGGAGCTTGTTTTTGTGTGTGTGTTTTAAAAAAAAACAATGGCCATTTGTTTTCTTGAAATATACTGTAGGTCAGAGCCACTTCAATAATCCTCTGAAGTTGCAAAGCTGCATCGGCAACATTAAAATGACGTATTGGATGTAGATTCCTATTAACACACACTTATTGTCTTTTGATGCGTTGTAGATGACCACTGTGTAGTGTAGTGCAGGCTGTTTGCTGATAGTTGCAGACTAATTTGCTATAATACTCTGTAGTCTCTGCTTGCTAATCAGACTGATACATCTGTCTATAATACTCTGTCCTCTCTCCTTGTTAATTAGACTGATACGTCTGTCTATAATACTCTGTACTCTCTCCTTGTTAATCAGACTGATACATCTGTCTATAATACTCTGTCCTCTCTCCTTGTTAATCAGACTGATACACCTGTCTATAATACTCCCTACTGTCTCCTTGTTAATCAGACTGATACACCTGTCTATAATACTCTGTCCTCTCTCCTTGTTAATCAGACTGATACACCTGTCTATAATACTCTGTCCTCTCTCCTTGTTAATCAGACTGATACATCTGTCTATAATACTCCCTACTGTCTCCTTGTTAATCAGACTGATACACCTGTCTATAATACTCCGTAGTCTCTCCTTGTTAATCAGACTGATACACCTGTCTATAATACTCTGTCCTCTCTCCTTGTTAATCAGACTGATACATCTGTCTATAATACTCCGTAGTCTCTCCTTGTTAATCAGACTGATACACCTGTCTATAATACTCTGTCCTCTCTCCTTGTTAATCAGACTGATACACCTGTCTATAATACTCTGTCCTCTCTCCTTGTTAATCAGACTGATACACCTGTCTATAATACTCCGTAGTCTCTCCTTGTTAATCAGACTGATACACCTGTCTATAATACTCTGTACTCTCTCCTTGTTAATCAGACTGATACATCTGTCTATAATACTCTGTCCTCTCTCCTTGTTAATCAGACTGATACGTCTGTCTATAATACTCCGTAGTCTCTCCTTGTTAATCAGACTGATACACCTGTCTATAATACTCTGTAGTCTCTCCTTGTTAATCAGACTGATACATCTGTCTATAATACTCCGTAGTCTCTCCTTGTTAATCAGACTGATACGTCTGTCTATAATACTCCGTAGTCTCTCCTTGTTAATCAGACTGATACACCTGTCTATAATACTCCGTAGTCTCTCC
>NW_024061707.1:0-25000 GCF_016432855.1 Salvelinus namaycush | reverse complement strand
CACTGTCCAGACAGCATCAGATACATGGTCTACACATACTGAGACAGAGAGGTGCTGTTTCACTGTCCAGACAGCATCAGATACATGGACTACACATACTGAGACAGAGGGGATGCTGTTTCACTGTCCAGACAGCATCAGAGACATGGTCTACACATACTGAGACAGAGAGGTGCTGTTTCACTGTCCAGACAGCATCAGATACATGGTCTACACATACTGAGACAGAGAGGTGCTGTTTCACTGTCCAGACAGCATCGGATACATGGTCTACACGTACTGAGACAGAGAGGTGCTGTTTCACTGTCCAGACAGCATCAGATACATGGTCTACACATACTGAGACAGAGAGGATGCTGTTTCACTGTCCAGACAGCATCAGATACATGGTCTACACGTACTGAGACAGAGAGGTGCTGTTTCACTGCCCAGACAGCATCAGATACATGGACTACACATACTGAGACAGAGAGGTGCTGTTTCACTGTCCAGACAGCATCAGATACATGGTCTACACATACTGAGACAGAGAGGTGCTGTTTCACTGTCCAGACAGCATCGGATACATGGTCTACACATACTGAGACAGAGAGGTGCTGTTTCACTGTCCAGACAGCATCAGATACATGGTCTACACATACTGAGACAGAGAGGTGCTGTTTCACTGTCCAGACAGCATCAGATACATGGTCTACACATACTGAGACAGAGGGGATGCTGTTTCACTGTCCAGACAGCATCAGATACATGGACTACACATACTGAGACAGAGAGGTGCTGTTTCACTGTCCAGACAGCATCAGATAGATGGTCTACACATACTGAGACAGAGAGGTGCTGTTTCACTGTCCAGACAGCATCAGATACATGGTCTACACATACTGAGACAGAGAGGTGCTGTTTCACTGTCCAGACAGCATCAGATACATGGTCTACACATACTGAGACAGAGGGGATGCTGTTTCACTCGGATGATTTATCTGTGATTGATGCGTCTTTCTGTCGGTGCGCGTCTGTCCAAAAACAGAATTCAAGAATTCATATTTTATTTTGGATGGGCAAGGAGGTACGGTAGGACGGGCCAGGCCCCCTAAGGCCCAGACATACCGCCGGCCCTGGTGTGTGTGTGTGTGTGTGTGTGTGTGTGTGTGCTTCTCTTTCGCTGTGTCCTTCCTTGCCTTTTTAAACGTTGTCAGTGGATACTGTTTACAGACGGATCATCAGGTCATTTATCACTGGAGAGTTTGTCATCATTAACCGTTATTTATTTCTCTGTGTGACCTCATGTTATTACAGGACCACTGGCATCACTAACGGAACATTTTCCAAGAGAGCTTCCTGCCGTTGGGAGCAGACAAGCCAGTGACATCCCCTTCCAATGTCCAAAGAGACCCGTCGTCAATCTGTAATTGTCTTAATGTCCTCGTCCCAAATGAATCCCTATTCACTATTAGGGCCAGAGCCCTGTGCCTATTCGGGATGCACACTATAAGACTGGAATGGAAATGGCCTGGTCTATATACACCGAGGGTACAAAACATTAGGAACACCTGCTGTTTCTGACACAGTGTATATATATACTCTCTAAAGGACATGCTTCACGTATTTTCTTCCATCTGCTATGAAGATGGATTATTATCACGCACACACATGCACACACACACACACACACACACACACACACACACAGACAGAACACTGTGTCCTAGTGGACATCCCTGCAGGGTACAGACTGTGTCTGTCTACCAGTGATAACCAGTTATAACCAGTGATAACCAGTGATAACCAGTGATAATCATTTATAACCATAGGCAAGTACATAAAGTGCTCCATCTTTGCAGAGGATCTGTCTATCTGGTCTAAATCACTGATACAGGTCCCTCTCCCCATTCTGATGCTATGGATAACTTGTTATTATGTCTCCAGAGAAATGTAACCTTTATTTTGATTTAACTTGCCAAGTCAGTTAAGAACTAATTCTTATTTACAAAGACACCCTACCCCGACCAAACCCGGACGACGCTGGGCCAATTGTGCGCCGCCCTATGGGACTCCCAATCACGGCCGGTTGTGATACAGCCTGGAATCGAACCAGGGTCTGTAGTGGCGCCTCTAGCACTGAGATGCAGTGCCTTAGACCGCTGCGCCACTCGGGAGGATTATGAGGAGTATTTAAAAAATATATATATATTTTAGAATAAGGATGTAATGTAACAAAATGTGGAAAAAGTCAAGGGGTCTGAAAACTTTGTGAATACTTTATGAATACTTTGTGAATACTTTATGTTTTGCTAGGATTGTTGCTTTTCCCAATAGTTTCGTCTCTGGGTCAAAATGACCCCCAGTTGGTAATATGTATGTAACGGCTTTCTTCCTGGGATGAAGGAGAGGACCAAAATGCAGCGCAGTTAGTGTTCAACATGTTTAATTTAACGAACTGTGAACACTTACAACAATACAAAACAACAAACGTGAAAACCGAGACAGTCCTATCTGGTGCAGAACACAAACACAGAGACAGGAAACAACCACCCACAATCCCCAACACAAAACAAGCCACCTATATATGATTCTCAATCAGGGACAACGATTGACAGCTGCCTCTGATTGAGAACCATATTAGGCTGGACACAGAAACAGACGAACTAGACACACAACATAGAATTCCCACCCAGCTCACGTCCTGACCAACACTAAACAAGCCAAACACATAAGAACTCTGGTCAGGACGTTACAATGTAAAATATGTTGGTAGTATGAAGGGGATTAAACATCCCAGCTCCATCACAGGGTGCTTACCTCAGAGAATTAAAGAAAATTAGCTCCAAAAAATGTACGTTTGTCAAGATGTTTTCAGATGTCAAAATGCTGAGGTTCAGCCCTGGGTGTGTGTCAGGAATGTGTGAGAAAAGTCCACGTCCCAGTTCATCTGTTGTGTAGATTACAGCTGTATGTTTCAATCTAAAATGAATGGAAAAGAGAAGCACCGTATACTGTATGTGAATATATTTATGACTGATCGAGTCGACTGTACTGATGCTAGACGTCTCAACATACGATGTCCATAACGGCTCTTCATTTCTCTAGCTTGGTCCCAGATCTGTTTATGCTCGTACAGCTAACTCTTACGGTTATTGTCATGACAGCACAAACAGATCTTGGACCAGGTTTTAAACCACTCCTGCCTTGTAAACAAAAGAGCCCAAAAAACCCATAGGGTTGTGTGTGGATGTTTCCTAACCTTCTGCTGTCTGTGTGTCCTAGGTTACATGGGAGATTCCATGAGCTGGCTCCTCACCTAGTACCACTGGACTACACCAACCAGCCTGACATCAGACTCCCCCTGGCTCTCATCGTCAGCATGCCAGAACTAAAGGTACGTGGTTGTTGTTGATCTGTTTTTTTGTTGTTGTTATTGGTATTGATACTCGTTTGATGTTAATGTCAGTTAAGTGTAAATATTTAGCTTCTTAATAAATTGAAATTAAAGTTCAAACTTAAATGATATGTTCTTCAGAGTTATTTGACTGACTGCGAGGCTATTCTATTGTCACGATCGTCTTGATAAGAGAGAGAGGACCAAGGCGCAGCGCGTGAAAAATACATCTTCTTTTAATGAAGGAAAAAACAAAACACTTACAAAATGAACAAAACAAATGATCGTGAAGCTAAACCGAACTAAGTGCACACATGCAACATAGAACATAGACAATTACCCACAAACACCTAAAGCCTATGGCTGCTTTAAATATGGCTCCCAATCAGAGACAACAATAAACAGCTGTCTCTGATTGAGAACCAAATCAGGCAACCATAGACTTTCCTAAACACCTACACTGAACACTACCCCATACCTACTACAAAACCCCCTAAACAATACACACACCCTCAACTAGACAAAACACACAAACATTCCCCATGTCACACCCTGACCTAACTAAAATAATAAAGAAAACAAAGAATACTAAGGCCAGGGCGTGACATCTATACACACCACCTGTATGTTTTATGAGCTGGTAAATCTAATGTAGAACTAATCTCTTTAGTCCTCTGTTCAATGTTATTGTAAGACATTAAGCTTATAAGCGTAACTTGTTCTAGCCGACCCTACAGTGAGGTGATATGGGCCAGTAGATAGTTGCTTGGTAACAGGGAGGTGATATGGGCCAGTAGATAGTTGCTTGGTAACAGTGAGGTGATATGGGCCAGTAGATAGTTGCTTGGTAACAGTGAGGTGATATGGGCCAGTAGATAGTTGCTTGGTAACAGGGAGGTGATATGGGCCAGTAGATAGTTGCTTGGTAACAGGGAAGTAATATGGAGCAGTAGATAGTTGCTTGGTAACAGGGAGGTAATATGGAGCAGTAGATAGTTGCTTGGTAACAGGGAGGTGATATGGAACAGTATATAGTTGCTTGGTAACAGGGAGGTGATACTGTATGGAGCAGTAGATAGTTGCTTGGTAACAGGGAGGTGATACTGTATGGAGCAGTAGATAGTTGCTTGGTAACAGGGAGGTGATACTGTATGGAACAGTATATAGTTGCTTGGTAACAGGGAGGTGATACTGTATGGAACAGTATATAGTTGCTTGGTAACAGGGAGGTGATACTGTATGGAACAGTAGATAGTTGCTTGGTAACAGGGAGGTGATACTGTATGGAACAGTATATAGTTGCTTGGTAACAGGGAGGTGATATGGAACAGTATATAGTTGCTTGGTAACAGGGAGGTGATACTGTATGGAGCAGTAGATAGTTGCTTGGTAACAGGGAGGTGATACTGTATGGAACAGTAGATAGTTGCTTGGTAACAGGGAGGTGATACTGTATGGAGCAGTAGATAGTTGCTTGGTAACAGGGAGGTGATACTGTATGGAACAGTAGATAGTTGCTTGGTAACAGGGAGGTGATATGGGCCAGTAGATAGTTGCTTGGTAACAGTGAGGTGATATGGGCCAGTAGATAGTTGCTTGGTAACAGGGAGGTGATATGGGCCAGTAGATAGTTGCTTGGTAACAGGGAGGTGATACTGTATGGAACAGTATATAGTTGCTTGGTAACAGGGAGGTAATATGGAGCAGTAGATAGTTGCTTGGTAACAGGGAGGTGATACTGTATGGAGCAGTAGATAGTTGCTTGGTAACAGGGAGGTGATACTGTATGGAGCAGTAGATAGTTGCTTGGTAACAGGGAGGTGATACTGTATGGAACAGTAGATAGTTGCTTGGTGACAGGGAGGTGATACTGTATGGAACAGTAGATAGTTGCTTGGTAACAGGGAGGTGATACTGTATGGAGCAGTAGATAGTTGCTTGGTAACAGTGAGGTGATATGGGCCAGTAGATAGTTGCTTGGTAACAGGGAGGTGATATGGGCCAGTAGATAGTTGCTTGGTAACAGGGAGGTGATACTGTATGGAGCAGTAGATAGTTGCTTGGTAACAGTGAGGTGATATGGGCCAGTAGATAGTTGCTTGGTAACAGGGAGGTGATATGGGCCAGTAGATAGTTGCTTGGTAACAGGGAGGTGATACTGTATGGAGCAGTAGATAGTTGCTTGGTAACAGGGAGGTGATACTGTATGGAACAGTATATAGTTGCTTGGTAACAGGGAGGTGATACTGTATGGAACAGTAGATAGTTGCTTGGTAACAGGGAGGTGATACTGTATGGAGCAGTAGATAGTTGCTTGGTAACAGGGAGGTGATACTGTATGGAACAGTAGATAGTTGCTTGGTAACAGGGAGGTGATACTGTATGGAGCAGTAGATAGTTGCTTGTTAACAGGGAGGTGATACTGTATGGAACAGTAGATAGTTGCTTGGTAACAGGGAGGTGATACTGTATGGAACAGTATATAGTTGCTTGGTAACAGGGAGGTGATACTGTATGGAACAGTAGATAGTTGCTTGGTAACAGGGAGGTGATACTGTATGGAGCAGTAGATAGTTGCTTGGTAACAGGGAGGTGATACTGTATGGAACAGTAGATAGTTGCTTGGTAACAGGGAGGTGATACTGTATGGAACAGTAGATAGTTGCTTGGTAACAGGGAGGTGATACTGTATGGAGCAGTAGATAGTTGCTTGGTAACAGGGAGGTGATAATGTATGGAGCAGTAGATAGTTGCTTGGTAACAGTGAGGTGATATGGAACAGTAGATAGTTGCTTGGTAACAGGGAGGTGATACTGTATGGAGCAGTAGATAGTTGCTTGGTAACAGGGAGGTGATACTGTATGGAACAGTAGATAGTTGTTTGGTAACAGTGAGGTGATATGGAACAGTAGATAGTTGCTTGGTAACAGGGAGGTGATACTGTATGGAGCAGTAGATAGTTGCTTGGTAACAGGGAGGTGATACTGTATGGAGCAGTAGATAGTTGCTTGGTAACAGGGAGGTGATATGGAGCAGTAGATAGTTGCTTGGTAACAGTGAGGTGATATGGGCCAGTAGATAGTTGCTTGGTAACAGGGAGGTGATACTGTATGGGCCAGTAGATAGTTGCTTGGTAACAGGGAGGTGATACTGTATGGAGCAGTAGATAGTTGCTTGGTAACAGGGAGGTGATACTGTATGGAGCAGTAGATAGTTGCTTGGTAACAGGGAGGTGATACTGTATGGAACAGTAGATAGTTGCTTGGTAACAGGGAGGTGATACTGTATGGAGCAGTAGATAGTTGCTTGGTGACAGGGAGGTAATACTGTATGGAGCAGTAGATAGTTGCCTGGTAACAGGGAAGTAATATGGAACAGTAGATAGTTGATTGGTAACAGGGAGGTGATACTGTATGGAACAGTAGATAGTTGCTTGGTAACAGGGAGGTGCTACTGTATGGAGCAGTAGATAGTTGCTTGGTAACAGTGAGGTGATACTGTATGGAACAGTAGATAGTTGCTTGGTAACAGGGAGGTGATACTGTATGGAACAGTAGATAGTTGCTTGGTAACAGGGAGGTGATACTGTATGGAGCAGTAGATAGTTGCTTGGTAACAGGGAGGTGATACTGTATGGAACAGTAGATAGTTGCTTGGTAACAGTGAGGTGATACTGTATGGAACAGTAGATAGTTGCTTGGTAACAGGGAGGTGATACTGTATGGAGCAGTAGATAGTTGCTTGGTAACAGGGAGGTGATACTGTATGGAACAGTAGATAGTTGCTTGGTAACAGGGAGGTGATACTGTATGGAGCAGTAGATAGTTGCTTGGTTACAGGGAAGTAATATGGAGCAGTAGATAGTTGCTTGGTAACAGGGAGGTGATACTGTATGGAGCAGTAGATAGTTGCTTGGTGACAGGGAGGTAATATGGAGCAGTAGATAGTTGCTTGGTGACAGGGAGGTAATATGGAGCAGTAGATAGTTGCTTGGTAACAGGGAAGTAATATGGAGCAGTAGATAGTTGCTTGGTAACAGTGAGGTGATATGGAGCAGTAGATAGTTGCTTGGTAACAGGGAGGTAATATGGAACAGTAGATAGTTGCTTGGCAACAGGGAGGTAATATGGAGCAGTAGATAGTTGCTTGGTAACAGTGAGGTGATATGGAGCAGTAGATAGTTGCTTGGTAACAGGGAGGTAATATGGAGCAGTAGATAGTTGCTTGGTAACAGGGTGTTAATATGGAACAGTAGATAGTTGCTTGGTAACAGGGAGGTGATACTGTATGGAGCAGTAGATAGTTGCTTGGCAACAGGGAGATAATATGGAGCAGTAGATAGTTGCTTGGTAACAGGGAGGTGCTACTGTATGGAACAGTAGATAGTTGCTTGGTAACAGGGAGGTAATATGGAGCAGTAGATAGTTGCTTGGTAACAGTGAGGTGATATGGAGCAGTAGATAGTTGCTTGGTAACAGGGAGGTAATATGGAGCAGTAGATAGTTGCTTGGTAACAGGGTGTTAATATGGAACAGTAGATAGTTGCTTGGCAACAGGGAGGTAATATGGAACAGTAGATAGTTGCTTGGCAACAGGGAGGTAATATGGAGCAGTAGATAGTTGCTTGGTAACAGTGAGGTGATATGGAGCAGTAGATAGCTTGGTAACAGGGAGGTAATATGGAGCAGTAGATAGTTGCTTGGCTACAGGGAGGTAATATGGAGCAGTAGATAGTTGCTTGGTAACAGGGAGGTAATATGGAGCAGTAGATAGTTGCTTGGTAACAGGGAGGTGATACTGTATGGAACAGTAGATTGTTGCTTGGTAACAGGGAGGTGATACTGTATGGAACAGTAGATTGTTGCTTGGTAACAGGGAGGTGATACTGTATGGAGCAGTAGATAGTTGCTTGGTAACAGGGAGGTGATACTGTATGGAACAGTAGATTGTTGCTTGGTAACAGGGAGGTGATACTGTATGGAACAGTAGATTGTTGCTTGGTAACAGGGAGGTGATACTGTATGGAGCAGTAGATAGTTGCTTGGTAACAGGGAGGTGATAATGTATGGAGCAGTAGATAGTTGCTTGGTAACAGGGAGGTGATACTGTATGGAACAGTAGATAGTTGCTTGGTGACAGGGAGGTGATACTGTATGGAGCAGTAGATAGTTGCTTGGTAACAGGGAGGTAATATGGAGCAGTAGATAGTTGCTTGGTAACAGGGAGGTAATATGGAGCAGTAGATAGTTGCTTGGTGACAGGGAGGTAATATGGAGCAGTAGATAGTTGCTTGGTGACAGGGAAGTAATATGGAGCAGTAGATAGTTGCTTGGTAACAGGGAGGTAATATGGAGCAGTAGATAGTTGCTTGGTAACAGGGAGGTGATACTGTATGGAGCAGTAGATAGTTGCTTGGTAACAGGGAGGTGATACTGTATGGAGCAGTAGATAGTTGCTTGGTGACAGGGAGGTAATATGGAGCAGTAGATTGTTGCTTGGTAACAGGGAAGTAATATGGAGCAGTAGATAGTTGCTTGGTAACAGGGAGGTAATATGGAGCAGTAGATAGTTGCTTGGTAACAGGGAAGTAATATGGAGCAGTAGATAGTTGCTTGGTAACAGGGAGGTAATATGGAGCAGTAGATTGTTGCTTGGTAACAGGGAGGTAATATGGAGCAGTAGATAGTTGCTTGGTAACAGGGAGGTAATATGGAGCAGTAGATAGTTGCTTGGTAACAGGGAGGTAATATGGAGCAGTAGATAGTTGCTTGGTAACAGGGAGGTGATACTGTATGGAGCAGTAGATAGTTGCTTGGTGACAGGGAGGTAATATGGAGCAGTAGATAGTTGCTTGGTAACAGGGAAGTAATATGGAGCAGTAGATAGTTGCTTGGTGACAGGGAGGTAATATGGAGCAGTAGATAGTTGCTTGGTAACAGGGAGGTAATATGGAGCAGTAGATAGTTGCTTGGTTACAGGGAGGTAATATGGAGCAGTAGATAGTTGCTTGGTAACAGGGAGGTAATATGGAGCAGTAGATAGTTGCTTGGCTACAGGGAGGTAATATGGAGCAGTAGATAGTTGCTTGGTAACAGGGAGGTAATATGGAGCAGTAGATAGTTGCTTGGTAACAGGGAGGTGATACTGTATGGAACAGTAGATTGTTGCTTGGTGACAGGGAGGTGCTACTGTATGGAACAGTAGATAGTTGCTCGATAACAGGGAGGTGCTACTGTATGGAGCAGTAGATAGTTGCTTGGTAACAGGGAGGTGATACTGTATGGAACAGTAGATTGTTGCTTGGTAACAGGGAGGTGATACTGTATGGAACAGTAGATTGTTGCTTGGTAACAGGGAGGTGATACTGTATGGAGCAGTAGATAGTTGCTTGGTAACAGGGAGGTGATAATGTATGGAGCAGTAGATAGTTGCTTGGTAACAGGGAGGTGATACTGTATGGAACAGTAGATAGTTGCTTGGTGACAGGGAGGTGATACTGTATGGAGCAGTAGATAGTTGCTTGGTAACAGGGAGGTAATATGGAGCAGTAGATAGTTGCTTGGTAACAGGGAGGTAATATGGAGCAGTAGATAGTTGCTTGGTGACAGGGAGGTAATATGGAGCAGTAGATAGTTGCTTGGTGACAGGGAAGTAATATGGAGCAGTAGATAGTTGCTTGGTAACAGGGAGGTAATATGGAGCAGTAGATAGTTGCTTGGTAACAGGGAGGTGATACTGTATGGAGCAGTAGATAGTTGCTTGGTAACAGGGAGGTGATACTGTATGGAGCAGTAGATAGTTGCTTGGTGACAGGGAGGTAATATGGAGCAGTAGATTGTTGCTTGGTAACAGGGAAGTAATATGGAGCAGTAGATAGTTGCTTGGTAACAGGGAGGTAATATGGAGCAGTAGATAGTTGCTTGGTAACAGGGAAGTAATATGGAGCAGTAGATAGTTGCTTGGTAACAGGGAGGTAATATGGAGCAGTAGATTGTTGCTTGGTAACAGGGAGGTAATATGGAGCAGTAGATAGTTGCTTGGTAACAGGGAGGTAATATGGAGCAGTAGATAGTTGCTTGGTAACAGGGAGGTAATATGGAGCAGTAGATAGTTGCTTGGTAACAGGGAGGTGATACTGTATGGAGCAGTAGATAGTTGCTTGGTAACAGGGAGGTAATATGGAGCAGTAGATAGTTGCTTGGTAACAGGGAGGTAATATGGAGCAGTAGATAGTTGCTTGGTGACAGGGAGGTAATATGGAGCAGTAGATAGTTGCTTGGTAACAGGGAGGTAATATGGAGCAGTAGATAGTTGCTTGGTTACAGGGAGGTAATATGGAGCAGTAGATAGTTGCTTGGTAACAGGGAGGTAATATGGAGCAGTAGATAGTTGCTTGGTAACAGGGAGGTAATATGGAGCAGTAGATAGTTGCTTGGTAACAGGGAAGTAATATGGAGCAGTAGATAGTTGCTTGGTAACAGGGAGGTAATATGGAGCAGTAGATTGTTGCTTGGTAACAGGGAGGTAATATGGAGCAGTAGATAGTTGCTTGGTAACAGGGAAGTAATATGGAGCAGTAGATAGTTGCTTGGTAACAGGGAGGTAATATGGAGCAGTAGATAGTTGCTTGGTAACAGGGAAGTAATATGGAGCAGTAGATAGTTGCTTGGTAACAGTGAGGATTCATGTGATCGTTACTACTGTGATGTGTTAAGGCTGTTTCCTGGTGAGCAGCATTCCATTCACCCTCTGCTGACTCAACCTCGATTGTGATTAGTCAGCCTCAATTTGTCTCCATCCCCTCACTCCCTCCATCCTTCCATCCCTCCCTCCCTCCATCCCTCCCTCCCTCCCTCCCTCCCTCCCTCCCTCCCTCCCTCCCTCCCTCCATCCCTCCATCCCTCCCTCCAGCTAGCCCAGCAGTGCACAGCACACTCACCAGAGCCCACGCACAGACAGACAGGGTCATTTAAACAGAGGAGAGGGAGAACAGGGACTCAGTCTGTGATGATATCTTTTCTTTTTCTTGCGTCGTCCGATTGGTCGTTTGAATTCTTCTTTTAAATAAATCCTGATCTGTGATCACGCAATGCTCAGTAAACTGTAGAATGTTGTTTGATCTACCGTTGCAGCATACTGTTGGGAGCATAAATCAGTCTTTATATAACAAACATTGTATGGCTTTTCCAATAGAGATAACATCAGAGCCTAGCGAATCACTTAGACCCAACAACACCAGTCCATTCTCTGTGGATCATTCACATGATGACTTCCCAGAATCCTCTAGTGGTACCAGAACATCTCTAACATGTTCCCCCTGGAGAGGGGACGGCTGTAGAGGGAGTATCTGTAACATGTTCCCCCTGGAGAGGGGACGGGTGTAGAGGGAGTATCTGTAACATGTTCCCCCTGGAGAGGGGACAGGTGTAGAGGGAGTATCTGTAACATGTTAACCCTGGAGAGGGGACAGGTGTAGAGGGAGTATCTGTAACACATTCCTGCTAGAGACATGAATTACATCCCAAATGGCACCCTATTCCCTATATAGTGCACTACTTTGGACCAGAGCTCTATGGGGGGTAGTACACTATGTAGGAAACAGGGTACCATTTGGGAGTGGGACACAGTCGTGGTACCAGTAACCAGTGGTGGACCCAATTGTCATACTTGAGTAAAAGTAAAGATACTTTAATAGAAAATGACTCAAGTTAAAGTGAAAGTGAAAGTAACCCGGTAAAATACTATTTGAGTAAAAGTATAAAAGTATTTAAATATACTTAAGTATCAAAAGTAAAAGTGTAAATCTTTTTCAAATTCCTTAAATAAAGCAAACCAGACGGCAGCATTTTCTTATATTTTTTTACATTTACAAATAGCCCGGGTCATGCTCCAATACTCAGACATCATTTACAAATAGCCCGGGTCATTCTCCAACACTCAGACATCATTTACAAATAGCCCGGGTCATTCTCCAACACTCAGACATCATTTACAAATAGCCCGGGTCATTCTCCAACACTCAGACATCATTTACAAATAGCCCGGGTCATTCTCCAACACTCAGACATCATTTACAAATAGCCCGGGTCATGTTCCACCACTCAGACATCATTTACAAATAGCCCGGGTCATGTTCCACCACTCAGACATCATTTACAAATAGCCCGGGTCATGCTCCAACACTCAGACATCATTTACAAATAGCCCGGGTCATGCTCCAACACTCAGACATCATTTACAAACAAAGCATGTGTTTAGTGAGTCCGCCAGATCAGAGACAGTAAGGTGTCCTGCTGACCATTCAAAATGTATCTAGTACTTTTGAGTGTCAGGGAAAATGTATGGAGTAAAAAGTACATAATTTTCTTTAGGAATGTAGTGAAGTAAAAGTAAAACTCGTCAAAAATATAAAAATTAAAGTACAGATACCCCCCAAAAAACTACTTAAGTAGTACATTCAAGTATTTTTACTTAAGTACTTTACACCACTGGCAGTAACAGGGATGTAAAGCTCCCAGCGACTGGGGCCCATTCAGCGGTGAATTATGGTCCTCTAAACAAGAAGCAGAGCCAAAATGTATAACAGGCAGAGCCAAAATGGTCGCCCAAAGGTCACCAGGTTGCGAATCAACGCCTCACCTGCAAAGATGTATGCATTAATTAGCCTAGCTTAGCCTAGCCTAGCTTAGCCTAGCCTCCAGGATGCTGTGGGATGATTTATAACAGGACCCAGAGACACTGCTGTGCACTGTACCCTGCTCTGGCAATGAATGGTACAGTGTGTGTGTGTGTGTGTGTGTGTGTGTGTGTGTGTGTGTGTGTGTGTGTGTGTGTGTGTGTGTGTGTGTGTGTGTGTGTGTGTGTGTGTGTGTGTGTGTGAGAGAGAGAGCTCATGCACGTCAGGTAGCGTTAACCCTCAAAGCCGCCAACAGGGATAAATGTTTTTTTTTTTATCTTTATCTGAAAGGACTTTGTCAAGCAACTAGTTACTGACAACAACAAAAAACAACAGCATTTACCATGATTCCTGTGTTAATATGGAGGGATGAAACATTAACTCTCTCTTGTATACTAGTGGTGCAGTGAAGATGAACACGTAGACTTAATAGTGCGCTTTGTGATAAAAGCACCACCTGTGGTACAGAGGTAGATGTATGTACCATGAAAATATATTGATATGGAGCCACTCCAGATTTGTCCCCTGGGGAGGGGCAGCACCTAGAAATCAAAAAGAACAAATCAAATCAAATGTATTTATAAAGCCCTTCTTACATCAGCTGATGTCTCAAAGTGCTGTACAGAAACCCAGCCTAAAACCCCAAACAGCAAGCAATGCAGGTGTAGAAGCACGGTGGCTAGGAAAAACTCCCTAGAAAGGCCAAAACCTAGGAAGAAACCTATATATATGCTTATTTTGAGGGATTTGTCATTTACCAATTGGGTTGTAAAATGACCCCAGTTGGTGCTTTTGGGGTTAAAAAGGCTTTTAAGATGATCGAGGGCAATTCCACAGTAACAGAATGATGCTGAGACTCAATGCAATTCCACGGTAACAGAATGATGCTGAGACTCAAATGTAATTCCACAGTAACAGAATGATGCTGAGACTCAATGTAATTCCACGGTAACAGAATGATGCTGAGACTCAAATGTAATTCCACGGTAACAGAATGATGCTGAGACTCAAATGTAACTCCACGGTAACAGAATGATGCTGAGACTCAATGTAATTCCACGGTAACAGAATGATGCTGAGACTCAACTGTATGTCAAACACAAAAACAATGATTGCAAAGTTAAAACGAACCGTACAACTTTATGCACAACGACGACTTTTAACAACTTCCACAGGAGATTTGACCAAAAATCACCTTTACTTGAACGGTGCAGATGCAAAGTTTGGTAACAGAACGACGGTTTGTGCTGTTGGTGCCGTCATTCTGTTACCAAACTTGGCATCCGCAGTGTGTGATGTCTGGGGCTGTTGTGTCACCTACTGACCTCGTGAAGATCTGCTATAGTGGGACGCAGATCAATCAAATCAAATGTATTTATAAAGCCCTTTTTTTACATCAAATTTATTTATATAGCCCTTCTTACATCAGCTGATATCTCAAAGTGCTGTACTGAAACCCAGCCTAAAACCCCAAACAGCAAGCAATGCAGGTGTAGAAGCACGGTGGCTAGGAAAAACTCCCTAGAAAGGCCAAAACCTAGGAAGAAACCTAGAGATGAACCAGGCAATGAGGGGTGGCCAGTCCTCTTCTGGCTGTGCCGGGTGGAGATTATAACAGAACATGGCCAAGATGGTCAAATAATAATAATCACAGTGGTTGTCGAGGGTGCAACAGGTCAGCACCTCAGGAGTAAATGTCAGTTGGCCTTTCATAGCCGATCATTCAGACTATCTCTACCGCTCCTGCTGTCTCTAGAAAGTTGAAAACAGCAGGTCTGTGACAGGTAGCATGTTTGGTGAACAGGTCAGAGTTCCATAGCCGCAGGCAGAACAGTTGAAACTGGAGCAGCAGCACAGTCAGGTGGACTGGGGCCAGCAAGGAGTAATCAGGCCAGGTAGTCCTGAGGCATGGTCCTAGGGCTAGAGAGGGAGAGGGAGGGAGAGAGGGAGAGAGAAAAAAACTTAAATTCACACAGGACACCGGATATAACAGACTGACCCTAGCCCCCCGACACATAAACTACTGCAGCATAAATACTGGAGGCTGAGATAGGAGAGGTCGAGAGACACTGTGGCCCCATCCGACAATACCCCCGAACAGGGCCAAACAGGCAGGATATAACTCCACCCACTTTGCCAAAGCACAGCCCCCACACCACTAGAGGGATATCTTCAACCATCAACTTACCATCCTGAGACAAGGCCGAGCATAGCCCACAAAGATCTCTGCCACGGCACAACCCAAGGGGGGGGGGCGCCAACCTGGACAGGAAGATCACATCAGTGACTCAACCCACTCAAGTGACGCATCACTCCTCGGGACAGCATGGGAGAGCACCAGTAAGTCAGTGACTCAGCCCCTGTAACAGGGTTAGAGGCAGAGAATCTCAGTGGAGAGAGGGGAACCGGCCAGGCAGAGACAGCAAGAGCGGTTCGTTGCTCCAGCCTTTCCGTTCACCTTCACACTCCTGGGCCAGACTACACTCAATCATTGGACCTACTGAAGAGATGAGTCTTCAGTAAAGACTTAAAGGTTGAGACCGAGTCTGCGTCTCTCACATGGGTAGGCAGACCATCCCATAAAAATTGAGCTCTATAGGAGAAAACCCTGCCTCCAGCTGTTTGCTTAGAAATTCTAGGGTCAGTAAGGAGGCCTGCGTCTTGTGACCGTAGCGTACGTGTAGGTATGTACGGCAGGACCAAATCGGAAAGATAGGTAGGAGCAAGTCCATGTAATGCTTTGTAGGTTAGCAGTAAAACCTTGAAATCAGCCCTTGCCTTAACAGGAAGCCAGTGTAGGGAGGCTAGCACTGGAGTAATATGATCACATTTCTTGGTTCTTCTCAAGATTCTAGCAGCCATGTTTAGCACTAACTGAAGTTTATTTAGTGCTTTATCCGGGTAGCCGGAAAGTAGAGCATTGCAGTAGTCTAACCTAGAAGTAACAAAAGCATGGATACATTTTTCTGCATCATTTTTGGACAGAAAGTTTCTGATTTTTGCAATGTTACGTAGATGGAAAAAAGCTGTCCTTGAAACAGTCTTGATATGTTCATCAGAAGAGCGATCAGGGTCCAGAGTAACGCCGAGGTCCTTCACAGTTTTATTTGAGATGACTGTACAACCATCAAGATTAATTGTCAGATTCAACAGAAGACCTCTTTGTTTCTTGGGGCCTAGAACAAGCATCTCTGTTTTGTCCGAGTTTAAAAGTAGAACATTTGCATCCATCCACTCCCTTATGTCTGAAACACAGGCTTCCAGGGAGGGCAATTTTGGGGCTTCACCATGTTTCATCGAAATGTACAGCTGTGTGTCATCCGCATAGCAGTGAAAGTTAACATTATGTTTCCAAATGGCATCACCAAGAAGTAAAATATATAGTGAAAACGATAGTGGTCCTAAAATGGAGCCTTGAGGAACACCGAAATTTACAGTTGATTTGTCAGATGACAAAACATCCACAGAGACAAACTGATATCTTTCCGACAGATAAGATCTAAACCAGGCCAGAACTTATCTGTGTAGACCAATTTGGGTTTCCAATCTCTCCAAAAGAATGTGGTGATCGATGGTATCAAAAGCAGCACTAAGGTCTAGGAGCACGAGGACAGATGCAGAGTCTCGGTCTGACGCCATTAAAAGGTAATTTACCACCTTCACAAGTGCAGTCTCAGTGCTATGATGGGGTCTAAAAACCAGACTGAAGCGTTTCGTATACATTGTTTGTCTTCAGGAAGGCAGTGAGTTGCTGTGCAACAGCTTTTTCAAAACATTTTGAGAGGAATGGGAGATTCGATATAGGCCGATAGATTTTTCAAGAGAGGCTTTATTACTGCCACTTTTAGTGAGTTTGGTACACATCCGGTGGATAGAGAGACGTTTATTATGTTCCACATAAGACACAGTACAAGGGGACGCAGCACTTTACTCTGCATCTATTTACATCACAGTCATGGTTGAGACGCCATATTCCTCTTAGTAGTACCTGTAGCATGATATACTACAATACCCATAATGCCCTGTATAAGGTACTGAATCACTCATGATCTACTACAATACCCATTTTGCCCTGTATACAGTACTGACTCACTCATGATCTACTACAATACCCATAATGCCCTGTATACAGTACTGACTCACTCATGATCTACTACACTACCCATAATGCCCTGTACACAGTACTGACTCACTCATGATCTACTACAATACCCATAATGCCCTGTATACAGTACTGACTCACTCATGATTGACTACAATACCCATTTTGCCCTGTATACAGTACTGACTCACTCATGATCGACTACAATACCCATAATGCCCTGTATACAGTACTGACTCACTCATGATCTACTACACTACCCATAATGCCCTGTACACAGTACTGACTCACTCATGATCTACTACAATACCCATAATTCCCTGTATACAGTACTGACTCACTCACAATCTACTACAATACCCATAATGCCCTGTATACAATACTGGCTCACTCATGATTGACTACAATACCCATAATGCCCTGTATACAGTACTGACTCACTCATGATCGACTACACTACCCATAATGCCCTGTATACAGTCCTGACTCACTCATGATCGACTACAATGTCCATAATGCCCGGTATACAGTACTGACTCACTCATGATCTACTACAATACCCATAATGCCCTGTATACAGTACTGACTCACTCATGATCAACTACAATACCCATAATGCCCTGTACACAGTACTGACTCACTCATGATCTACTACAATACCCATAATTCCCTGTATACAGTACTGACTCAATCACGATCTACTACAATACCCATAATGCCCTGTATACAATACTGGCTCACTCATGATTGACTACAATACCCATAATGCCCTGTATACGGTACTGACTCACTCATGATCGACTACACTACCCATAATGCCATGTATACAGTCCTGACTCACTCATGATCGACTACAATGTCCATAATGCCTGGTATACAGTACTGACTCACTCATGATCTACTACAATACCCATAATGCCCTGTATACAGTACTGACTCACTCATGATCAACTACAATACCCATAATGCCCTGTAGACAGTACTGACTCACTCATGATCTACTACAATACCCATAATGCCCTGTATACAGTACTGACTCACTCATGATCGACTACAATACCCATAATGCCCTGTATACAGTACATACTCAGATTGTTCCTGTCCCTCCTTCTTACCCTTACAGGAGAACCCGTTCAGGAACCGCATCGTGGAAGTCTTCTCTGAGGACGGACAAGGCAACTTGAGCTTCAATGACTTTGTAGACATGTTCTCTGCTCTCTGCGAAACGGCTCCAAGAGAACTGAAGACCATATATGCTTTCAAAATCTATGGTTAGTACTGAGTAGACTAGTATGTCTCCTATGGTTAGTACTGAGTAGACTAGTATGTCTCCTATGGTTAGTACTGAGTAGACTAGTATGTCTCCTATGGTTAGTACTGAGTAGACTAGTATGTCTCCTATGGTTAGTACTGGTTAGTACTCTGTAGACTAGTATGTCTCCTATGGTTAGTACTGAGTAGACTAGTATGTCTCCTATGGTTAGTACTGAGTAGACTAGTATGTCTCCTATGGTTAGTACTGAGTAGACTAGTATGTCTCCTATGGTTAGTACTGAGCAGACTAGTATGTCTCCTATGGTTAGTACTGAGTAGACTAGTATGTCTCCTATGGTTATTACTGGTTAGTACTGAGTAGACTAGTATGTCTCCTATGGTTAGTACTGAGTAGACTAGTATGTCTCCTATGGTTAGTACTGGTTAGTACTGAGTAGACTAGTATGTCTCCTATGGTTAGTACTGAGTAGACTAGTATGTCTCCTATGGTTAGTACTGGTTAGTACTGTGTAGACTAGTATGTCTCCTATGGTTAGTACTGGTTAGTACTGAGTAGACTAGTATGTCTCCTATGGTTAGTACTGAGTAGACTAGTATGTCTCCTATGGTTAGTACTGGTTAGTACTGAGTAGACTAGTATGTATCCTATGGTTAGCACTGGTTAGTACTGTGTAGACTAGTATGTCTCCTATGAGTAGTACTGTGTAGACTAGTATGTCTCCTATGGTTAGTACTGAGTTGACTAGTATGTCTCCTATGGTTAGTACTGTAGAGACTAGTATGGCTCATATGGTTAGTACTGAGTAGACTAGTATGTCTCCTATGGTTAGTACTGGTTAGTACTGTGTAGACTAGTATGTCTCCTATGGTTAGTACTGTGTAGACTAGTATGTCTTCTATGGTTAGTACTGTGTAGACTAGTATGTCTCCTATGGTTAGTACTGGTTAGTACTGTGTAGACTAGTATGTCTCCTATGGTTAGTACTGGTTAGTACTGTGTAGACTAGTATGTCTCCTATGGTTAGTACTGGTTAGTACTGTGTAGACTAGTATGTCTCCTATGGTTATTACGGCTTAGTACTGAGTAGACTAGTATGTCTCCTATTGTTAGTACTGAGTAGACTAGTATGGCTCATATGGTTAGTACTGAGTAGACTAGTATGTCTCCTATGGTTAGTACTGCTTAGTACTGTGTAGACTAGTATGTCTCATATGGTTAGTACTGAGTAGACTAGTATGTCTCCTGTGGTTAGTACTGTGTAGACTAGTATGTCTCCTATGGTTAGTACTGGTTAGTACTGAGTAGACTAGTATGTCTCCTATGGTTAGTACTGAGTAGACTAGTATGTCTCCTATGGTTAGTACTGCTTAGTACTGTGTAGACTAGTATGTCTCCTATGGTGAGTACTGGTTAGTACTGTGTAGACTAGTATGTCTCATATGGTTAGTACTGAGTAGACTAGTATGTCTCCTATGGTTAGTACTGGTTAGTACTGTGTAGACTAGTATGTCTCCTATGGTTAGTACTGAGGAGACTAGTATGTCTCCTATGGTTAGAACTGAGTAGACTAGTATGTCTCCTATGGTTAGTACTGGTTAGTACTGTGTAGACTAGTATGTGTCCTATGGTTAGTACTGGTTAGTACTGTGTAGACTAGTATGTATCCAATGGTTAGTACTGGTTAGTACTGAGTAGACTAGTGTGTCTCCTATGGTTAGTACTGGTTTGTACTGTGTAGACTAGTATGTCTCCTATGGTTAGTACTGGTTAGTACTGAGTAGACTAGTATGTCTCCTATGGTTAGTACTGAGTAGACTAGTATGTCTCCTATGGTTAGTACTGGTTAGTACTGTGTAGACTAGTATGTCTCCTATGGTTAGTACTGTGTAGACTAGTATGTCTCCTATGGTTAGTACTGAGTAGACTAGTATGTCTCCTATGGTTAGTACTGGTTAGTACTGAGTAGACTAGTATATCTACTATGGTTAGTACTGGTTAGTACTGAGTAGACTAGTATGTCTCCTATGGTTAGTACTGAGTAGACTAGTATGTCTCCTATGGTTAGTACTGGTTAGTACTGTGTAGACTAGTATGTAACCTATGGTTAGTACTGGTTAGTACTGTGTAGACTAGTATGTCTCCTATGGTTAGTACTGGTTAGTACTAAGTAGACTAGTATGTCTCCTATGGTTGGTACTGGTTAGTACTCTGTAGACTAGTATGTCTCCTATGGTTAGTACTGTGTAGACTAGTATGTCTCCTATGGTTAGTACTGTGTAGACTAGTATGGCTCCTATGGTTAGTACTGAGTAGACTAGTATGTCTCCTATGGTTAGTACAAAGTAGACTAGTATGTCTCCTATGGTTAGTACTGGTTAGTACTGTGTAGACTAGTATGTCTCCTATGGTTAGTACTGAGCAGACTAGTGTGTCTCCTATGGTTAGTACTGGTTAGTACTGTGTAGACTAGTATGTCTCCTATGGTTAGTACTGGTTAGTATTGTGTAGGCTAGTATGTCTCCTATGGTTAGTACTGTGTAGACTAGTATGTCTCCTATGGTTAGTACTGAGTAGACTAGTATGTCTCCTATGGTTAGTACTGGTTAGTATTGTGTAGGCTAGTATGTCTCCTATGGTTAGTACTGGTTAGTACCGAGTAGACTAGTATGTCTCCTATGGTTAGTACTGGTTAGTACTGAGTAGACTAGTATGTCTCCTATGGTTAGTACTGAGTAGACTAGTGTGTCTCCTATGGTTAATACTGGTTAGTACTGTGTAGACTAGTATGTCTCCTATGGTTAGTACTGGTTAGTACTGGTTTGTACTGAGTAGACTAGTATGTCTCCTATGGTTAGTACTGGTTAGTACTGAGTAGACTAGTATGTCTCCTATGGTTAGTACTGAGTAGACTAGTGTGTCTCCTATGGTTAATACTGGTTAGTACTGTGTAGACTAGTATGTCTCCTATGGTTAGTACTGGTTAGTACTGTGTAGACTAGTATGTCTCCTATGGTTAGTACTGTGTAGACTAGTATGTCTCCTATGGTTAGTACTGGTTTGTACTGTGTAGACTAGTATGTCTCCTATGGTTAGTACTGGTTAGTACTGAGTAGACTAGTATGTCTCCTATGGTTAGTACTGAGTAGACTAGTATGTCTCCTATGGTTAGTACTGGTTAGTACTGTGTAGACTAGTATGTCTCCTATGGTTAGTACTGTGTAGACTAGTATGTCTCCTATGGTTAGTACTGAGTAGACTAGTATGTCTCCTATGGTTAGTACTGGTTAGTACTGAGTAGACTAGTATATCTACTATGGTTAGTACTGGTTAGTACTGAGTAGACTAGTATGTCTCCTATGGTTAGTACTGAGTAGACTAGTATGTCTCCTATGGTTAGTACTGGTTAGTACTGTGTAGACTAGTATGTAACCTATGGTTAGTACTGGTTAGTACTGTGTAGACTAGTATGTCTCCTATGGTTAGTACTGGTTAGTACTAAGTAGACTAGTATGTCTCCTATGGTTGGTACTGGTTAGTACTCTGTAGACTAGTATGTCTCCTATGGTTAGTACTGTGTAGACTAGTATGTCTCCTATGGTTAGTACTGTGTAGACTAGTATGGCTCCTATGGTTAGTACTGAGTAGACTAGTATGTCTCCTATGGTTAGTACAAAGTAGACTAGTATGTCTCCTATGGTTAGTACTGGTTAGTACTGTGTAGACTAGTATGTCTCCTATGGTTAGTACTGAGCAGACTAGTGTGTCTCCTATGGTTAGTACTGGTTAGTACTGTGTAGACTAGTATGTCTCCTATGGTTAGTACTGGTTAGTATTGTGTAGGCTAGTATGTCTCCTATGGTTAGTACTGTGTAGACTAGTATGTCTCCTATGGTTAGTACTGAGTAGACTAGTATGTCTCCTATGGTTAGTACTGGTTAGTATTGTGTAGGCTAGTATGTCTCCTATGGTTAGTACTGGTTAGTACTGAGTAGACTAGTATGTCTCCTATGGTTAGTACTGGTTAGTACTGAGTAGACTAGTATGTCTCCTATGGTTAGTACTGAGTAGACTAGTGTGTCTCCTATGGTTAATACTGGTTAGTACTGTGTAGACTAGTATGTCTCCTATGGTTAGTACTGGTTAGTACTGGTTTGTACTGAGTAGACTAGTATGTATCCTATGGTTAGTACTGGTTAGTACTGAGTAGACTAGTATGTCTCCTATGGTTAGTACTGAGTAGACTAGTGTGTCTCCTATGGTTAATACTGGTTAGTACTGTGTAGACTAGTATGTCTCCTATGGTTAGTACTGGTTAGTACTGTGTAGACTAGTATGTCTCCTATGGTTAGTACTGTGTAGACTAGTATGTCTACTATGGTTAGTACTGGTTAGTACTGTGTAGACTAGTATGTCTCCTATGGTTAGTACTGGTTAGTACTGAGTAGACTAGTATGTCTCCTATGGTTAGTACTGGTTAGTACTGTGTAGACTAGTATGTCTCCTATGGTTAGTACTGGTTAGTACTGAGTAGACTAGTATGTCTCCTATGGTTAGTACTGAGTAGACTAGTATGTCTCCTATGGTTAGTACTGGTTAGTACTGAGTAGACTAGTATGTATCCTATGGTTAGCACTGGTTAGTACTGTGTAGACTAGTATGTCTCCTATGATTAGTACTGTGTAGACTAGTATGTCTCCTATGGTTAGTACTGAGTAGACTAGTATGTCTCCTATGGTTAGTACTGGTCAGTACTGTAGAGACTAGTATGGCTCATATGGTTAGTACTGAGTAGACTAGTATGTCTCCTATGGTTAGTACTGGTTAGTACTGTGTAGACTAGTATGTCTCCTATGGTTAGTACTGTGTAGACTAGTATGTCTCCTATGGTTAGTACTGGTTAGTACTGTGTAGACTAGTATGTCTCCTATGGTTAGTACTGGTTAGTACTGTGTAGACTAGTATGTCTCATATGGTTAGTACTGGTTAGTACTGTGTAGACTAGTATGTCTCCTATGGTTAATACTGGTTAGTACTGTGTAGACTAGTATGTCTCCTATGGTTAGTACTGGTTAGTACTGTGTAGACTAGTATGTCTCCTATGGTTAGTACTGTGTAGACTAGTATGTCTCCTATGGTTAGTACTGGTTAGTACTGTGTAGACTAGTATGTCTCCTATGGTTAGTACTGGTTAGTACTGAGTAGACTAGTATGTCTCCTATGGTTAGTACTGGTTAGTACTGTGTAGACTAGTATGTCTCCTATGGTTAGTACTGGTTAGTACTGAGTAGACTAGTATGTCTCCTATGGTTAGTACTGAGTAGACTAGTATGTCTCCTATGGTTTTTACTGGTTAGTACTGAGTAGACTAGTATGTATCCTATGGTTAGCACTGGTTAGTACTGTGTAGACTAGTATGTCTCCTATGATTAGTACTGTGTAGACTAGTATGTCTCCTATGGTTAGTACTGAGTAGACTAGTATGTCTCCTATGGTTAGTACTGGTTAGTACTGTAGAGACTAGTATGGCTCATATGGTTAGTACTGAGTAGACTAGTATGTCTCCTATGGTTAGTACTGGTTAGTACTGTGTAGACTAGTATGTCTCCTATGGTTAGTACTGTGTAGACTAGTATGTCTCCTATGGTTAGTACTGGTTAGTACTGTGTAGACTAGTATGTCTCCTATGGTTAGTACTGGTTAGTACTGTGTAGACTAGTATGTCTCCTATGGTTAGTACTGGTTAGTACTGTGTAGACTAGTATGTCTCCTATGGTTATTACGGCTTAGTACTGAGTAGACTAGTATGTCTCCTATGGTTAGTACTGAGTAGACTAGTATGGCTCATATGGTTAGTACTGAGTAGACTAGTATGTCTCCTATGGTTAGTACTGCTTAGTACTGTGTAGACTAGTATGTCTCCTATGGTGAGTACTGGTTAGTACTGTGTAGACTAGTATGTCTCATATGGTTAGTACTGAGTAGACTAGTATGTCTCCTATGGTTAGTACTGGTTAGTACTGTGTAGACTAGTATGTCTCCTATGGTTATTACGGCTTAGTACTGAGTAGACTTAGTATGTCTCCTATGTTAGTACTGAGTAGACTAGTATGGCTCATATGGTTAGTACTGAGTAGACTAGTATGTCTCCTATGGTTAGTACTGCTTAGTACTGTGTAGACTAGTATGTCTCCTATGGTGAGTACTGGTGAGTACTGTGTAGACTAGTATGTCTCATATGGTTAGTACTGAGTAGACTAGTAATGTCTCCTATGGTTAGTACTGGTTAGTACTGTGTAGACTAGTATGTCTCCTATGGTTAGTACTGAGGAGACTAGTATGTCTCCTATGGTTAGAAACTGAGTAGACTATATGTCTCCTATGGTTAGTACTGGTTAGTACTGTGTGAAACTTAGTAATGTGTCCTATGGTTAGTACTGGTTAGTACTAGTGTAGTACTAGTATGTATCCAATGGTTAGTAACTGGGTTAGTACTGAGTAGACTAGTGTGTCTCCTATGGTTATACTGTTTTGGTACTGTGTAGACTTGTACTGTGTAGACTAGTATGTCTC
>NW_024061706.1:42454-98565 GCF_016432855.1 Salvelinus namaycush | reverse complement strand
TTGTAATGTAGATAAGGAGAGTCTGGGCCTCCCACTTCCTGATACGTTGTCACCTCTTTCTCTCTGATTGTAATGTAGATAAGGAGAGTCTGGGGCTCCCACTTCCTGATACGTCGTCACCTCTTTCTCTCTGATTGTAATGTAGATAAGGAGAGTCTGGGGCTCCCACTTCCTGATACGTTGTCACCTCTTTCTCTCTGATTGTAATGTAGATAAGGAGAGTCTGGGGCCTCCCACTTCCTGATACGTTGTCACCTCTTTCTCTGATTGTAATGTAGATAAGGAGAGTCTGGGGCCTCCCACTTCCTGATACGTTGTCACCTCTTTCTCTCTGATTGTAATGTAGATAAGGAGAGTCTGGGGCCTCCCACTTCCTGATACGTTGTCACCTCTTTCTCTCTGATTGTAATGTAGATAAGGAGAGTCTGGGGCCTCCCACTTCCTGATACGTTGTCACCTCTTTCTCTCTGATTGTAATGTAGATAAGGAGAGTCTGGGGCCTCCCACTTCCTGATACGTTGTCACCTCTTTCTCTGATTGTAATGTAGATAAGGAGAGTCTGGGGCTCCCACTTCCTGATACGTTGTCACCTCTTTCTCTCTGATTGTAATGTAGATAAGGAGAGTCTGGGGCCTCCCACTTCCTGATACGTTGTCACCTCTTTCTCTCTGATTGTAATGTAGATAAGGAGAGTCTGGGGCTCCCACTTCCTGATACGTTGTCACCTCTTTCTCTCTGATTGTAATGTAGATAAGGAGAGTCTGGGCCTCCCACTTCCTGATACGTTGTCACCTCTTTCTCTCTGATTGTAATGTAGATAAGGAGAGTCTGGGCCTCCCACTTCCTGATACGTTGTCACCTCTTTCTCTCTGATTGTAATGTAGATAAGGAGAGTCTGGGGCCTCCCACTTCCTGATACGTTGTCACCTCTTTCTCTCTGATTGTAATGTAGATAAGGAGAGTCTGGGGCCTCCCACTTCCTGATACGTTGTCACCTCTTTCTCTCTGATTGTAATGTAGATAAGGAGAGTCTGGGGCCTCCCACTTCCTGATACGTTGTCACCTCTTTCTCTCTGATTGTAATGTAGATAAGGAGAGTCTGGGGCCTCCCACTTCCTGATACGTTGTCACCTCTTTCTCTCTGATTGTAATGTAGATAAGGAGAGTCTGGGGCCTCCCACTTCCTGATACGTTGTCACCTCTTTCTCTCTGATTGTAATGTAGATAAGGAGAGTCTGGGGCCTCCCACTTCCTGATACGTTGTCACCTCTTTCTCTCTGATTGTAATGTAGATAAGGAGAGTCTGGGGCCTCCCACTTCCTGATACGTTGTCACCTCTTTCTCTCTGATTGTAATGTAGATAAGGAGAGTCTGGGGCCTCCCACTTCCTGATACGTTGTCACCTCTTTCTCTCTGATTGTAATGTAGATAAGGAGAGTCTGGGGCTCCCACTTCCTGATACGTTGTCACCTCTTTCTCTCTGATTGTAATGTAGATAAGGAGAGTCTGGGGCCTCCCACTTCCTGATACGTTGTCACCTCTTTCTCTCTGATTGTAATGTAGATAAGGAGAGTCTGGGGCCTCCCACTTCCTGATACGTTGTCACCTCTTTCTCTCTGATTGTAATGTAGATAAGGAGAGTCTGGGGCCTCCCACTTCCTGATACGTTGTCACCTCTTTCTCTCTGATTGTAATGTAGATAAGGAGAGTCTGGGGCCTCCCACTTCCTGATACGTTGTCACCTCTTTCTCTCTGATTGTAATGTAGATAAGGAGAGTCTGGGGCCTCCCACTTCCTGATACGTTGTCACCTCTCTCTCTGATTGTAATGTAGATAAGGAGAGTCTGGGGCTCCCACTTCCTGATACGTTGTCACCTCTTTCTCTCTGATTGTAATGTAGATAAGGAGAGTCTGGGGCCTCCCACTTCCTGATACGTTGTCACCTCTTTCTCTCTGATTGTAATGTAGATAAGGAGAGTCTGGGGCCTCCCACTTCCTGATACGTTGTCACCTCTTTCTCTCTGATTGTAATGTAGATAAGGAGAGTCTGGGGCTCCCACTTCCTGATACGTTGTCACCTCTTTCTCTCTGATTGTAATGTAGATAAGGAGAGTCTGGGGCCTCCCACTTCCTGATACGTTGTCACCTCTTTCTCTCTGATTGTAATGTAGATAAGGAGAGTCTGGGCCTCCCACTTCCTGATACGTTGTCACCTCTTTCTCTCTGATTGTAATGTAGATAAGGAGAGTCTGGGGCCTCCCACTTCCTGATACGTTGTCACCTCTTTCTCTCTGATTGTAATGTAGATAAGGAGAGTCTGGGGCCTCCCACTTCCTGATACGTTGTCACCTCTTTCTCTCTGATTGTAATGTAGATAAGGAGAGTCTGGGGCTCCCACTTCCTGATACGTTGTCACCTCTTTCTCTCTGATTGTAATGTAGATAAGGAGAGTCTGGGGCCTCCCACTTCCTGATACGTTGTCACCTCTTTCTCTCTGATTGTAATGTAGATAAGGAGAGTCTGGGGCCTCCCACTTCCTGATACGTTGTCACCTCTTTCTCTCTGATTGTAATGTAGATAAGGAGAGTCTGGGGCCTCCCACTTCCTGATACGTTGTCACCTCTTTCTCTCTGATTGTAATGTAGATAAGGAGAGTCTGGGGCCTCCCACTTCCTGATACGTTGTCACCTCTTTCTCTCTGATTGTAATGTAGATAAGGAGAGTCTGGGGCCTCCCACTTCCTGATACGTTGTCACCTCTTTCTCTCTGATTGTAATGTAGATAAGGAGAGTCTGGGGCCTCCCACTTCCTGATACGTTGTCACCTCTTTCTCTCTGATTGTAATGTAGATAAGGAGAGTCTGGGGCCTCCCACTTCCTGATACGTTGTCACCTCTTTCTCTCTGATTGTAATGTAGATAAGGAGAGTCTGGGGCCTCCCACTTCCTGATACGTTGTCACCTCTTTCTCTCTGATTGTAATGTAGATAAGGAGAGTCTGGGGCCTCCCACTTCCTGATACGTTGTCACCTCTTTCTCTCTGATTGTAATGTAGATAAGGAGAGTCTGGGGCTCCCACTTCCTGATACGTTGTCACCTCTTTCTCTCTGATTGTAATGTAGATAAGGAGAGTCTGGGGCCTCCCACTTCCTGATACGTTGTCACCTCTTTCTCTCTGATTGTAATGTAGATAAGGAGAGTCTGGGGCCTCCCACTTCCTGATACGTTGTCACCTCTTTCTCTCTGATTGTAATGTAGATAAGGAGAGTCTGGGGCCTCCCACTTCCTGATACGTTGTCACCTCTTTCTCTCTGATTGTAATGTAGATAAGGAGAGTCTGGGGCTCCCACTTCCTGATACGTTGTCACCTCTTTCTCTCTGATTGTAATGTAGATAAGGAGAGTCTGGGGCCTCCCACTTCCTGATACGTTGTCACCTCTTTCTCTCTGATTGTAATGTAGATAAGGAGAGTCTGGGGCCTCCCACTTCCTGATACGTTGTCACCTCTTTCTCTCTGATTGTAATGTAGATAAGGAGAGTCTGGGGCCTCCCACTTCCTGATACGTTGTCACCTCTTTCTCTCTGATTGTAATGTAGATAAGGAGAGTCTGGGCCTCCCACTTCCTGATACGTTGTCACCTCTTTCTCTCTGATTGTAATGTAGATAAGGAGAGTCTGGGGCTCCCACTTCCTGATACGTTGTCACCTCTTTCTCTGATTGTAATGTAGATAAGGAGAGTCTGGGGCTCCCACTTCCTGATACGTTGTCACCTCTTTCTCTCTGATTGTAATGTAGATAAGGAGAGTCTGGGGCCTCCCACTTCCTGATACGTTGTCACCTCTTTCTCTCTGATTGTAATGTAGATAAGGAGAGTCTGGGGCTCCCACTTCCTGATACGTTGTCACCTCTTTCTCTGATTGTAATGTAGATAAGGAGAGTCTGGGGCTCCCACTTCCTGATACGTTGTCACCTCTTTCTCTCTGATTGTAATGTAGATAAGGAGAGTCTGGGGCCTCCCACTTCCTGATACGTTGTCACCTCTTTCTCTCTGATTGTAATGTAGATAAGGAGAGTCTGGGCTCCCACTTCCTGATACGTTGTCACCTCTTTCTCTCTGATTGTAATGTAGATAAGGAGAGTCTGGGGCCTCCCACTTCCTGATACGTTGTCACCTCTTTCTCTCTGATTGTAATGTAGATAAGGAGAGTCTGGGGCCTCCCACTTCCTGATACGTTGTCACCTCTTTCTCTCTGATTGTAATGTAGATAAGGAGAGTCTGGGGCCTCCCACTTCCTGATACGTTGTCACCTCTTTCTCTCTGATTGTAATGTAGATAAGGAGAGTCTGGGGCCTCCCACTTCCTGATACGTTGTCACCTCTTTCTCTCTGATTGTAATGTAGATAAGGAGAGTCTGGGGCCTCCCACTTCCTGATACGTTGTCACCTCTTTCTCTCTGATTGTAATGTAGATAAGGAGAGTCTGGGGCCTCCCACTTCCTGATACGTTGTCACCTCTTTCTCTCTGATTGTAATGTAGATAAGGAGAGTCTGGGGCCTCCCACTTCCTGATACGTTGTCACCTCTTTCTCTCTGATTGTAATGTAGATAAGGAGAGTCTGGGGCCTCCCACTTCCTGATACGTTGTCACCTCTTTCTCTCTGATTGTAATGTAGATAAGGAGAGTCTGGGCCTCCCACTTCCTGATACGTTGTCACCTCTTTCTCTCTGATTGTAATGTAGATAAGGAGAGTCTGGGGCCTCCCACTTCCTGATACGTTGTCACCTCTTTCTCTCTGATTGTAATGTAGATAAGGAGAGTCTGGGGCCTCCCACTTCCTGATACGTTGTCACCTCTTTCTCTCTGATTGTAATGTAGATAAGGAGAGTCTGGGGCTCCCACTTCCTGATACGTTGTCACCTCTTTCTCTCTGATTGTAATGTAGATAAGGAGAGTCTGGGGCCTCCCACTTCCTGATACGTTGTCACCTCTTTCTCTCTGATTGTAATGTAGATAAGGAGAGTCTGGGGCTCCCACTTCCTGATACGTTGTCACCTCTTTCTCTCTGATTGTAATGTAGATAAGGAGAGTCTGGGGCCTCCCACTTCCTGATACGTTGTCACCTCTTTCTCTCTGATTGTAATGTAGATAAGGAGAGTCTGGGGCCTCCCACTTCCTGATACGTTGTCACCTCTTTCTCTCTGATTGTAATGTAGATAAGGAGAGTCTGGGGCCTCCCACTTCCTGATACGTTGTCACCTCTTTCTCTCTGATTGTAATGTAGATAAGGAGAGTCTGGGGCTCCCACTTCCTGATACGTTGTCACCTCTTTCTCTGATTGTAATGTAGATAAGGAGAGTCTGGGGCCTCCCACTTCCTGATACGTTGTCACCTCTTTCTCTCTGATTGTAATGTAGATAAGGAGAGTCTGGGGCTCCCACTTCCTGATACGTTGTCACCTCTTTCTCTGATTGTAATGTAGATAAGGAGAGTCTGGGGCTCCCACTTCCTGATACGTTGTCACCTCTTTCTCTCTGATTGTAATGTAGATAAGGAGAGTCTGGGGCCTCCCACTTCCTGATACGTTGTCACCTCTTTCTCTCTGATTGTAATGTAGATAAGGAGAGTCTGGGGCTCCCACTTCCTGATACGTTGTCACCTCTTTCTCTCTGATTGTAATGTAGATAAGGAGAGTCTGGGGCCTCCCACTTCCTGATACGTTGTCACCTCTTTCTCTCTGATTGTAATGTAGATAAGGAGAGTCTGGGGCCTCCCACTTCCTGATACGTTGTCACCTCTTTCTCTCTGATTGTAATGTAGATAAGGAGAGTCTGGGGCCTCCCACTTCCTGATACGTTGTCACCTCTTTCTCTCTGATTGTAATGTAGATAAGGAGAGTCTGGGGCCTCCCACTTCCTGATACGTTGTCACCTCTTTCTCTCTGATTGTAATGTAGATAAGGAGAGTCTGGGGCCTCCCACTTCCTGATACGTTGTCACCTCTTTCTCTCTGATTGTAATGTAGATAAGGAGAGTCTGGGGCCTCCCACTTCCTGATACGTTGTCACCTCTTTCTCTGATTGTAATGTAGATAAGGAGAGTCTGGGGCTCCCACTTCCTGATACGTTGTCACCTCTTTCTCTCTGATTGTAATGTAGATAAGGAGAGTCTGGGGCCTCCCACTTCCTGATACGTTGTCACCTCTTTCTCTGATTGTAATGTAGATAAGGAGAGTCTGGGGCCTCCCACTTCCTGATACGTTGTCACCTCTTTCTCTCTGATTGTAATGTAGATAAGGAGAGTCTGGGGCCTCCCACTTCCTGATACGTTGTCACCTCTTTCTCTCTGATTGTAATGTAGATAAGGAGAGTCTGGGGCCTCCCACTTCCTGATACGTTGTCACCTCTTTCTCTCTGATTGTAATGTAGATAAGGAGAGTCTGGGGCCTCCCACTTCCTGATACGTTGTCACCTCTTTCTCTCTGATTGTAATGTAGATAAGGAGAGTCTGGGGCTCCCACTTCCTGATACGTTGTCACCTCTTTCTCTCTGATTGTAATGTAGATAAGGAGAGTCTGGGGCCTCCCACTTCCTGATACGTTGTCACCTCTTTCTCTCTGATTGTAATGTAGATAAGGAGAGTCTGGGGCCTCCCACTTCCTGATACGTTGTCACCTCTTTCTCTCTGATTGTAATGTAGATAAGGAGAGTCTGGGCCTCCCACTTCCTGATACGTTGTCACCTCTTTCTCTCTGATTGTAATGTAGATAAGGAGAGTCTGGGGCCTCCCACTTCCTGATACGTTGTCACCTCTTTCTCTCTGATTGTAATGTAGATAAGGAGAGTCTGGGGCCTCCCACTTCCTGATACGTTGTCACCTCTTTCTCTCTGATTGTAATGTAGATAAGGAGAGTCTGGGGCCTCCCACTTCCTGATACGTTGTCACCTCTTTCTCTCTGATTGTAATGTAGATAAGGAGAGTCTGGGGCCTCCCACTTCCTGATACGTTGTCACCTCTTTCTCTCTGATTGTAATGTAGATAAGGAGAGTCTGGGGCCTCCCACTTCCTGATACGTTGTCACCTCTTTCTCTCTGATTGTAATGTAGATAAGGAGAGTCTGGGGCCTCCCACTTCCTGATACGTTGTCACCTCTTTCTCTCTGATTGTAATGTAGATAAGGAGAGTCTGGGGCCTCCCACTTCCTGATACGTTGTCACCTCTTTCTCTCTGATTGTAATGTAGATAAGGAGAGTCTGGGGCCTCCCACTTCCTGATACGTTGTCACCTCTTTCTCTCTGATTGTAATGTAGATAAGGAGAGTCTGGGCTCCCACTTCCTGATACGTTGTCACCTCTTTCTCTCTGATTGTAATGTAGATAAGGAGAGTCTGGGGCTCCCACTTCCTGATACGTTGTCACCTCTTTCTCTCTGATTGTAATGTAGATAAGGAGAGTCTGGGGCTCCCACTTCCTGATACGTTGTCACCTCTTTCTCTCTGATTGTAATGTAGATAAGGAGAGTCTGGGCCTCCCACTTCCTGATACGTTGTCACCTCTTTCTCTCTGATTGTAATGTAGATAAGGAGAGTCTGGGGCCTCCCACTTCCTGATACGTTGTCACCTCTTTCTCTCTGATTGTAATGTAGATAAGGAGAGTCTGGGGCCTCCCACTTCCTGATACGTTGTCACCTCTTTCTCTCTGATTGTAATGTAGATAAGGAGAGTCTGGGGCCTCCCACTTCCTGATACGTTGTCACCTCTTTCTCTCTGATTGTAATGTAGATAAGGAGAGTCTGGGGCCTCCCACTTCCTGATACGTTGTCACCTCTTTCTCTCTGATTGTAATGTAGATAAGGAGAGTCTGGGGCCTCCCACTTCCTGATACGTTGTCACCTCTTTCTCTCTGATTGTAATGTAGATAAGGAGAGTCTGGGGCCTCCCACTTCCTGATACGTTGTCACCTCTTTCTCTCTGATTGTAATGTAGATAAGGAGAGTCTGGGGCCTCCCACTTCCTGATACGTTGTCACCTCTTTCTCTCTGATTGTAATGTAGATAAGGAGAGTCTGGGGCCTCCCACTTCCTGATACGTTGTCACCTCTTTCTCTCTGATTGTAATGTAGATAAGGAGAGTCTGGGGCCTCCCACTTCCTGATACGTTGTCACCTCTTTCTCTCTGATTGTAATGTAGATAAGGAGAGTCTGGGGCCTCCCACTTCCTGATACGTTGTCACCTCTTTCTCTCTGATTGTAATGTAGATAAGGAGAGTCTGGGGCTCCCACTTCCTGATACGTTGTCACCTCTTTCTCTCTGATTGTAATGTAGATAAGGAGAGTCTGGGGCCTCCCACTTCCTGATACGTTGTCACCTCTTTCTCTCTGATTGTAATGTAGATAAGGAGAGTCTGGGGCCTCCCACTTCCTGATACGTTGTCACCTCTTTCTCTCTGATTGTAATGTAGATAAGGAGAGTCTGGGGCCTCCCACTTCCTGATACGTTGTCACCTCTTTCTCTCTGATTGTAATGTAGATAAGGAGAGTCTGGGGCTCCCACTTCCTGATACGTTGTCACCTCTTTCTCTCTGATTGTAATGTAGATAAGGAGAGTCTGGGGCCTCCCACTTCCTGATACGTTGTCACCTCTTTCTCTCTGATTGTAATGTAGATAAGGAGAGTCTGGGGCCTCCCACTTCCTGATACGTTGTCACCTCTTTCTCTCTGATTGTAATGTAGATAAGGAGAGTCTGGGGCCTCCCACTTCCTGATACGTTGTCACCTCTTTCTCTCTGATTGTAATGTAGATAAGGAGAGTCTGGGGCCTCCCACTTCCTGATACGTTGTCACCTCTTTCTCTCTGATTGTAATGTAGATAAGGAGAGTCTGGGCCTCCCACTTCCTGATACGTTGTCACCTCTTTCTCTCTGATTGTAATGTAGATAAGGAGAGTCTGGGCCTCCCACTTCCTGATACGTTGTCACCTCTTTCTCTCTGATTGTAATGTAGATAAGGAGAGTCTGGGGCCTCCCACTTCCTGATACGTTGTCACCTCTTTCTCTCTGATTGTAATGTAGATAAGGAGAGTCTGGGGCCTCCCACTTCCTGATACGTTGTCACCTCTTTCTCTCTGATTGTAATGTAGATAAGGAGAGTCTGGGGCCTCCCACTTCCTGATACGTTGTCACCTCTTTCTCTCTGATTGTAATGTAGATAAGGAGAGTCTGGGGCCTCCCACTTCCTGATACGTTGTCACCTCTTTCTCTCTGATTGTAATGTAGATAAGGAGAGTCTGGGGCCTCCCACTTCCTGATACGTTGTCACCTCTTTCTCTCTGATTGTAATGTAGATAAGGAGAGTCTGGGGCCTCCCACTTCCTGATACGTTGTCACCTCTTTCTCTCTGATTGTAATGTAGATAAGGAGAGTCTGGGGCCTCCCACTTCCTGATACGTTGTCACCTCTTTCTCTCTGATTGTAATGTAGATAAGGAGAGTCTGGGGCCTCCCACTTCCTGATACGTTGTCACCTCTTTCTCTGATTGTAATGTAGATAAGGAGAGTCTGGGGCCTCCCACTTCCTGATACGTTGTCACCTCTTTCTCTGATTGTAATGTAGATAAGGAGAGTCTGGGGCCTCCCACTTCCTGATACGTTGTCACCTCTTTCTCTCTGATTGTAATGTAGATAAGGAGAGTCTGGGCCTCCCACTTCCTGATACGTTGTCACCTCTTTCTCTCTGATTGTAATGTAGATAAGGAGAGTCTGGGCCTCCCACTTCCTGATACGTTGTCACCTCTTTCTCTCTGATTGTAATGTAGATAAGGAGAGTCTGGGGCCTCCCACTTCCTGATACGTTGTCACCTCTTTCTCTCTGATTGTAATGTAGATAAGGAGAGTCTGGGGCCTCCCACTTCCTGATACGTTGTCACCTCTTTCTCTCTGATTGTAATGTAGATAAGGAGAGTCTGGGGCTCCCACTTCCTGATACGTTGTCACCTCTTTCTCTCTGATTGTAATGTAGATAAGGAGAGTCTGGGGCTCCCACTTCCTGATACGTTGTCACCTCTTTCTCTCTGATTGTAATGTAGATAAGGAGAGTCTGGGGCTCCCACTTCCTGATACGTTGTCACCTCTTTCTCTCTGATTGTAATGTAGATAAGGAGAGTCTGGGGCCTCCCACTTCCTGATACGTTGTCACCTCTTTCTCTCTGATTGTAATGTAGATAAGGAGAGTCTGGGGCCTCCCACTTCCTGATACGTTGTCACCTCTTTCTCTCTGATTGTAATGTAGATAAGGAGAGTCTGGGGCCTCCCACTTCCTGATACGTTGTCACCTCTTTCTCTCTGATTGTAATGTAGATAAGGAGAGTCTGGGGCCTCCCACTTCCTGATACGTTGTCACCTCTTTCTCTCTGATTGTAATGTAGATAAGGAGAGTCTGGGGCCTCCCACTTCCTGATACGTTGTCACCTCTTTCTCTCTGATTGTAATGTAGATAAGGAGAGTCTGGGGCCTCCCACTTCCTGATACGTTGTCACCTCTTTCTCTCTGATTGTAATGTAGATAAGGAGAGTCTGGGCCTCCCACTTCCTGATACGTTGTCACCTCTTTCTCTCTGATTGTAATGTAGATAAGGAGAGTCTGGGGCCTCCCACTTCCTGATACGTTGTCACCTCTTTCTCTCTGATTGTAATGTAGATAAGGAGAGTCTGGGGCCTCCCACTTCCTGATACGTTGTCACCTCTTTCTCTCTGATTGTAATGTAGATAAGGAGAGTCTGGGCCTCCCACTTCCTGATACGTTGTCACCTCTTTCTCTGATTGTAATGTAGATAAGGAGAGTCTGGGCCTCCCACTTCCTGATACGTTGTCACCTCTTTCTCTGATTGTAATGTAGATAAGGAGAGTCTGGGGCTCCCACTTCCTGATACGTTGTCACTGCTTTCTCTGATTGTAATGTAGATAAGGAGAGTCTGGGGCCTCCCACTTCCTGATACGTTGTCACCTCTTTCTCTGATTGTAATGTAGATAAGGAGAGTCTGGGGCCTCCCACTTCCTGATACGTTGTCACCTCTTTCTCTCTGATTGTAATGTAGATAAGGAGAGTCTGGGCCTCCCACTTCCTGATACGTTGTCACCTCTTTCTCTCTGATTGTAATGTAGATAAGGAGAGTCTGGGGCCTCCCACTTCCTGATACGTTGTCACCTCTTTCTCTCTGATTGTAATGTAGATAAGGAGAGTCTGGGCCTCCCACTTCCTGATACGTTGTCACCTCTTTCTCTGATTGTAATGTAGATAAGGAGAGTCTGGGCCTCCCACTTCCTGATACGTTGTCACCTCTTTCTCTCTGATTGTAATGTAGATAAGGAGAGTCTGGGGCTCCCACTTCCTGATACGTTGTCACCTCTTTCTCTCTGATTGTAATGTAGATAAGGAGAGTCTGGGGCTCCCACTTCCTGATACGTTGTCACCTCTTTCTCTCTGATTGTAATGTAGATAAGGAGAGTCTGGGGCTCCCACTTCCTGATACGTTGTCACCTCTTTCTCTCTGATTGTAATGTAGATAAGGAGAGTCTGGGGCCTCCCACTTCCTGATACGTTGTCACCTCTTTCTCTCTGATTGTAATGTAGATAAGGAGAGTCTGGGGCTCCCACTTCCTGATACGTTGTCACCTCTTTCTCTCTGATTGTAATGTAGATAAGGAGAGTCTGGGGCCTCCCACTTCCTGATACGTTGTCACCTCTTTCTCTCTGATTGTAATGTAGATAAGGAGAGTCTGGGGCTCCCACTTCCTGATACGTTGTCACCTCTTTCTCTGATTGTAATGTAGATAAGGAGAGTCTGGAGCTCCCACTTCCTGATACGTTGTCAGCTCTTTCTCTCTGATTGTAATGTAGATAAGGAGAGTCTGGGGCCTCACATCCTGATACGTTGTCACCTCTTTCTCTGATTGTAATGTAGATAAGGAGAGTCTGGGGCCTCCCACTTCCTGATACGTCGTCACTTCTTTCTCTTGGTCACATTCCTCTTCATCTTTAGTGTTCTATTTGAAATGAACAGTGTTTGTAGTGCAGAATAGAGAGGCTGGGTTGGGATGTGAGTATAGATCGTTTTCTCTGTTAGACAACAAAGGGTTTCAAACAGATTTTATCGAACTACTAGTCACTTTTGCTTCCTCTCGGGTTATCCTCTCCTCTTTTCTAACCTTCACTCTCTTTTTCCACTCTTTCTTCTTATAGCTCCTCGACTTTACCTGGCCTCTGTTCATGGACTTCTACTCATTATCTTTTTGGGCCTCCTGCCCACTCATCTTCTCCTCCTCGTCCGGATCCATCAGTCTGTTCATCAAGAGAATATTGAATTAACTTTACATCTCTACAGAGACTTCTACCCTACTTTCCCAATCTCTCGCATTCCCAACTGGGAATGCTCAAAGTATTCTTCCCCTCACTTTCCCACTCTAGTTTTCTGTGCCCGAACACTTGTGCTCTAAAACAGCGTTCGACACGTTGGCGCCGCGGCATCGGTTGTTTATTTCACAGTCAAGTTTTCAAGTTCAGTGTGTGTGTGTGTGTGTGTGTGTATCCTACAGAGGATATGGTCACCAATGGGACACACTTCCTATGAACATCTTATTTATACTGCAGTATACAGTGGGGAGAAGAAGTATTTGAAACACTGCCGATTTTGCAGGTTTTCCTACTTACAAAGCATGTAGAGGTCTGTCATTTTATCATAGGTACACTTCAACTGTGAGAGACGGAATCTAAAACAAAAATCCAGAAAATCACATTGTATGATTTTTAAGTAATTAATTAGCATTTTACTGTATACATGCATACAGTGCCTTCTGGAAAGTATTCAGACCATTTGACTTTTTCCACCATTTTTTATGTTACAGCCTTATTCTAAAATGGATTAAATTGTTTTTCCTCATCAATCGACACACAATACACAATATAGACAATTTTTGCTAATTTATAAAAAAAAAAAAATGGAAATATCACATTTACATAAATATTCAGACCCTTAACTCAGTACTTTGTTGAAGCACCTTTGGTAGCAATTACACCATCTAGTCTTCTTGGGTATGACGCTACAAACTTGGCACACCTGTATTTGGGGAGTTTCTCCCATTCTTCTCTGCAGATCCTCTCAAGCTCTGTCAGGTTTGATGGGGAGTGTTGTTGTACAGCTATTTTCAGGTCTCTCCAGAGATGTTCGATCGGGTTCAAGTCCGGGCTCTGGTTGGGTCACTCAAGGACATTCAGAGACTTGTCCCGAAGCCACTGCTGCGTTGTCTTGGCTGTATGCTTATGGTCGTTGTCCTGTTGGAAGGTGAACCTTTGCCCAAGTCTGAGGTCCTGAGCGCTCTGGAGCAGGTTTTCATCAATGATCTCTCTGTACTTCATCTTTGCCTTGATACTGACTAGTCTTCAGTCACTGCCGCTGAAAAACATCCACACAGCATGATGCTTTACCGTAGGGATGGTGCCAGGTTTCCTCCGGATGTGACGCTTTGTATTCAGGCCAAAGAGTTCAATCTTGGTTTCATCAGACCAGAGAATCTTGTTTCTCATGTTCTGAGAGTCTTTAGGTGCCTTTTGGCAAACTCCAAGCGGGCTGTCATGTGACTTTTACTGAGGAGTGGCATCTGTCTGGCCACTCTACCATAAAGGCCTGATTGGTGGAGTGCTGTGGAAATGGTTGTCCTTCTGGAAGGTTCTCCCATCTCCATAGAGGAACTCTTGAGCTCTGTCAGAGCGAACATCGGGTTCTTGGTCACCTCCCTGACCAAGGCCCTTCTCCCCCGATTGCTCAGTTTGACCGGGCGGCCAACTCTAGGAAGAGTCTTGGTGGTTCCAAACTTGTTCCATTTTAGAATGATGGAGGCCACTGTGTTCTTGGGGACCTTCAATGCTACAGACATTTTTTGGAACCCTTCCTCAGATCTGTGCCTCGACACAATCCTGTCTCGGAGCTCACCGGACAATTCCTTCGACCTCATGACTTAGTTTTTTGCTCAGACATGCGCTGTCAACTGTGGGACCTTCTATAGACAGCTGTGTGCCTTTCCAAATCATGTCCAATCAACTGAATTTACCACAGGTGGACTCCTATCAAGTTGTAGAAACATCTCAAGAATGATCAATGGAAACAGGATGCACCTGAGTTAAATTTCTAGTCTCATAGGAATGGGTCTGTAAATAAGATATTTTTTAATACATTTTTTATACAATTTTCTACAAACCTGTTTTTGCATTGTCATTATCGGGTATTGTGTGTAGATTGCTGAGGATTTCAAAAAATACATTTTAGAATAAGGCTGTAACATAAAAAAACGTGGGAAAAGTAAAGCGGTCTGAATACTTTCCGAAGGCACTGTACATTTATAATGCCTTATGCGCTATGCATTAAGCATTGTAATGCACGACATAGGAGCTAAAAACGACAGCCCTTCTCCTGTATTTGCCAGCGATATAGACTCTTATGGGTCCTGTTTCAACAATGATGTCCTCAGCGCTCTCCTACATTAAGATATACTCAAATGAGTGATAATGTACTGTATGTTGATTGCTATATTCAAATAAATACAGTGAGTGTAAAAAATTATTAGGAACAGCTGCTCTTTCCATGGGAAGACTGACCAGGTGAATCCAGGTGAAAGCTACAATCCCTTATTAATGTCACCTGTTAAATTCACTTCAATTAGTGTAGAGGAAGGGGAGGAGACAGGTTAAAGTATCATTTTTAATCCTTGAGACAATTGAGACAAGGTGGGTGAATGGGCAAGACAAAATATTTAAATGCCTTTGAACGGGGCATGGTAGTAGGTGCCAGGCGCACTGGTTTGAGTGTGTCACGAACTGCAACGCTGCTGGGTTTTTCACGTTCAACAGTTTCCTGTGTGTATCAAGAATGGTCCACCACCCAAAGGACATCCAGTCAACTTGACACAACTGTGGGAAGCGTTGGAGTAAATATGGGCAAGCATCCATGCCTCGACAAATTGAGGGAAACAAGGGGTGCAACTAATTTTTTTATTTTTTATTTCACCTTTTTTTAACCAGTTGAGAACAAGGCCAGTTGAGAACAAGTTCTCATTTACAACTGCGACCTGGCCAAGATAAAGCAAAGCAGTGCGACACAAACAACAACACAGAGTTACACATGGAATAAACAAACATACAGTCAACACAATAGAAAAAGTCTATATACAGTGTGTGCAAATTAGATAGGATAAGGGAGGTAAGGCAATAAATAGGCCATAGTGGCGAAATAATTACAATTTAGCAATTAAACACTGGAGTGATAGATGTACAGAAGATGAATGTGCAATTAGAGATACTGGGGTGCAAAGGAGCAAAGGAGCAAAAAAATAAACAACAGAATGGGGATGAGGTAGTTGAGGGGCTATTTACAGATGGGCTATGTACATGTGCAGTGATCTGTGAGCTGCTCTGACAGCTGGTGCTTAAAGTTAGTGAGGGAGATATGAGTGTCCAACTTCAGTGATTTTTGCAGTTCGTTCCAGTCATTAGCAGCAGAGAACTGGAAGGAAAGGTGGCCAAAAGGGGGAATTGGCTTTGGGGGTGACCAGTGAAATATACCTGCTGGAGCGCATGCTACAGGTGGGTGCTGCTATGGTGACCAGTGAGCTGAGTTAACCTGTTTGGCGTGCAAGCCCGACGTTGGTACACTTATGACAACAGCCAGCTCAAAGTGCAGGGCGCGAAATTCAAAAGATATTTTTTTTAAATATTTAACTTTCACACATTAACAAGTCCAAGACACCAGATGAAAGGTACACATCTTGTGAATCAAGCCAACATGTCCGATTTTTAAAATGTTTTACAGGGAAGACACAATATGTAAATCTATTAGCTAACCACGTTAGCAAAAGACACCATTTTTCATTACTCCACCAGTTATTTACTCCATCAGTAGCTATCACAAATTCGACCAAATAAAGATATAAATAGCCACTAACCAAGAAACAAATTCATCAGATGACAGTCTGATAACATATTTATTGTATAGCATATAAAGTTTTGTTAGAATATATAGTTTTGTTAGAAAAATGTGCATATTTCAGGTATAAATCATAGTTTACATTGCAGCTACAGTCAGAAATTGCACCGAAAGCAGACAGAAAAATTACAGACACCAACGCCAAATACCTAAATACTCATCATAAAACATTTCTGAAAAATACATAGTGTACAGCAATTGAAAGACAGGCATCTTGTGATTCCAGACAATATTTCCGATTTATCAAGTGTTTTACAGCGAAAACAAAATGTAGCGTTATATTAGCTTAGCACAATAGCCAGAAACACTTGGGCGCCGGCGACTACGGCAGATATATGAAATAACATCATAAAATGGGTCTTACTTTTGCTGATCTTTCATCAGAATGTTGGACAAGGTGTCCTTTGTCCAGAACAGTCGTTGTTTGGATTCAGAACGGACACTTTCCCTCTTCATTTAGCAAGCGCGCTAGCCGGGTGGCACGACACTCTCCATGTCAACAAACGGAAGAGAACGGAACACAGCAAAACTCCCGAAAAAATTTCAATAATCTGATGAAACCATATTGAAAAAACATACTTTACGATGATATGGTGACATGTATCAAATAAAATCAAAGCCGGAGATTGTAGTCGCCTATAACGGAAGCTAAACAAAAGGCAATCACACTGTCCAGCTCGCGCTATTCAGAGTACCGAAAATGGTGGACACGAGATTCCAAGATGATGTGTTCCAACTCAGATCGAGATAATCACCTCATTTCTTCTCTCACAGCCTCTTGACAACCAGAGGAAGGTGTATGACGTGTATGTATACTAATAGGTCTTGTGCCCATGTATAGGCATGAAGAAGAACAGAGCATCGATTTCAGACGTTCCACTTCCTGGTCAGGAAAAGTGCTGCAGAATGAGTTCTGTTTCACTCAGAGAAATAATTCAAACGGTTTTAGAAACTAGAGAGTGTTTTCTATCCAATAGTAATAATAATATGCATATTGTACGAGCAAGAATTGAGTACGAGGCCGTTTGAAATGGGCACGATTTAACTGGCTACTCAATACTGCCCCTTGCAGCCATAAGAAGATAAGGGGGGTCTTTACCTAGCAATGACTTATAGATGACCCGGAGCCAGTGGGTTTGGCGACGAATATGAAGCGAGGGCCAGCCAACGAGAGCATAATGGTCGCAGTGGTGGGTAGTATATGGGGCTTTGGTGACAAAACGGATGGCACTGTGATAGACTGCATCCAATTTGTTGAGTAGAGTATTGGGGGCTATTTTGTAAATGACATCGCCGAAGTCAAGGATCGGTAGGATAGTCAGTTTTATGAGGGTATGTTTGGCAGCATGAGTGAAGGAGGCTTTGATGCGAAATAGGAAGCTGATTCTAGATTTAATTTTGGATTGGAGATGCTTAATGTGAGTCTGGAAGGAGAGTTTACAGTCTAACCAGACACCTAGGCATTTGTAGTTGTCCACATATTCTAAGTCAGAACCATCCAGAGTAGTGATGCTGGACGGGTGGGTAGGTGTGGGCAGCAATCAGTTGAGGAGCATGCATTTAGTTTTACTTGCATTTAAGAGCAGTTGGAAGCCACGGAAGGAGAGTTGTATGGCATTGAAGCTTGTCTGGAGGTTAGTTAACACAGTGTCCAAAGAAGGGCCAGAAGTATACAGAATGGTGTCGTCTGTGTAGAGGTGGATCAGATAATCACCAGCAGCAAGAGCAACATCATTGATGTATACAGAGAAAAGAGTCGGCCGGATAATTGAACCCTGTGGCACCCCCATAGAGACTGCCAGAGGTCCGGACAACAGGCCCTCCGATTTGACACACTGAATTCTGTCTAAGAAGTAGTTGGTGAACTAGGCGAGGCATTCATTTGAGAAACCAAGGCTGTTGAGTCTGCCGATAAGAATGTGGTGATTGACAGAGTCGAAAGCCTTGGCCAGGTCGATGAATACGGCTGCACAGTAATGTCTCTTATCGATGGCGGTTATGATATCGTTTAGGACCTTGAGCGTGGCTGAGGTGCACCTGTGACCGGCTCTGAAACCAGATTACACAGTGGAGAAGGTACGGTGGGATTCTAAATGGTCAGTGATCTGTTTGTTAACCTGTCTGGCTCTGGCGTTCCGCTAGCGAAACTCCTCCCACATTCCACTGAAAAGGCAGAGCGCGAAATTCAAAAGATATTTTTTAGAAATATTTAACTTTCACACATTAACAAGTCCAATACAGCAAATGAAAGATACACATCTTGTGAATCCAGTCAACATGTCCGATTTTTAAAATGTTTTACAGCGAAAACACCACATATATTTATGTTAGCTCACCACCAAATACAAAAAAGGACAGACATTTTTCACAGCACAGGTAGCATGCACAAAGCCAACCTAACTAACCAAGAACCAACCAAACTAACCAACAAACAACTTCATCAGATGACAGTCTTATAACATGTTATACAATAAATCTATGTTTTGTTCGAAAAATGTGCATATTTGAGGTATAAATCAGTTTTACATTGCAGCTACCATCACAAATACCGTCACAAATAGGACCGAAGCAGCCAGAGTAATTACAGACACCAACGTCAAATACCTAAATACTCATCATAAAACATTTCTGAAAAATCGATGGTGTACAGCAAATTAAAGACAAACATCTTGTGAATCCAGCCAATATTTCCGATTTTTTAAGTGTTTTACAGCGAAAACACAATATAGCATTATATTAGCTTACTACAATAGCCTACCACACTACCGCATTCATTCATCAAGGCACGTTAGCGATAGCAATAGGCACGTTAGCGATAGGGAATAAACCAGCAAAAGATATACATTTTTGACTAACCTTGATAAGCTTCATCAGATGACAGTCCTATAACATCAGGTTATACATACACTTATGTTTTGTTCGAAAATGTGCATATTTAGAGCTGAAATCAGTGGTTATACATTGTGCTAACGTAGCATCTTTTTCCCACAACGTCCGGATATTTTTCTGACACTTTTTCTGACACACATATTCTGACCAAATAACTATTCATAAACATAACTAAAAAATACATGTTGTATAGGAAATGATAGATACACTAGTTCTTAATGTAATCGCCGTGTTAGAATTCTAAAAATAACTTCATTACGACATCCAGCTTAGGTATAGCGAGAGAGTACCCAAAATCTGGGCGCAAACGACTAGTACAACATGTTCGACAGATATATGAAATAGCATCATAAAATGTGTCCTACTTTTGCTGATCTTCCATCAGAATGTTGTACAAGGGGTCCTTTGTCCAGAACAATCGTTGTTTGGTTTTAGAACGGCCTTTTTCCCTCTCAATTTAGCAAGCACACTTGCCAAGTGGCGCAAAGCTCTCCTTCCTGAACAAACGCAGAGAACGCAACACGGCAAAACTCCCGAAAAAATTTCAATAATCTGATTAACTTTTTATGGCTGCAGGGGCAGTATTGAGTAGCCAGATAAAAGGTGCCCATTTCAAACGGCCTCGTACTCAATTCTTGCTCGTACAATATGCATATTATTGTTATTATTGGATAGAAAACACTCTCTAGTTTCTATAGCCGTTTGAATTATGTCTCTGAGTGGAACAGAACTCATTCTACAGCACTTTTCCTGATATGGAGTGAGATTTCAGAAATCTTGGCCCCTGCTCCCAGGTCAGTTCATAAGTCCCTGTGAATGCTATGATGCTACAAACACTGCCTACGCCTTCCTCTAGATGTCAGTAAGAGGTGACAATTTGAATGGAGTCGATTGCGCAATCAGGGCCTGTATAAAAGGCCAAAGACCGGATGTACCGTTCTTTTCCTGCTGCGCCTGACGCACGATGTACGTCGGACCTGCTCTCTTTCCAAGCTTGGGTTTAGCCAGTAATATTTCGCCGGTCATGTTTTTACTCGTTATAGGTGTTAAAAACATCATAAGGTAGTTAATTTAAACCGTTTTATAGCAATTTATATCCGTTTAGTGCGATTTTGAGGCATTGCTTTGTGTTGCACTTTGAAGCGCCGGGCACATTTCGGGGTCCCGGTCGAACGTTAGTGGGCATTTCGACGGACAAGAGGACATCTTTCGACCAAAAGAAGATTAGACCCAAGAAAGGATACATTGCCCAAGATTCTGATGGAAGATCACCTCATAGTAAGAAATATTTAAGATGATAAATCGTTGTTCTGTCGAAAAATTTTAAACCATATTCCGCCATTTTCTTTGGTATAGCTTCGCTTGGTGAACCCTGTATTGCACAGTAAGGATAATTTTAGAAATGTAATTCAGCGATTGCATTAAGAACTAATTTGTCTTTCGATAGCTGTCCAACTTATATTTTTTTAGTCAAGTTTATGAATAGTTATGCATGAGACAAGATCACTGTTAAAGATGGCGCCCGACATTTTCAGGCTAGTTTTGCTAGTATTGTCATTGTATAACCACGGTTTTTTGTGGCTAAATATGCACATTTTCGAACAAACTCTATATGTATGTTGTAATATGATGTTACAGGAGTGTCATCGGAAGAATTCTGAGAAGGTTAGTGAAAAAATTAATATATTTTGGCGATGATTACGTTATCGCTCTCTTTGGCTTGAATCAATGCTCGGGTAACGTTTGCACATGTGGTATGCTAATATAACGATTTATTGTGTTTTCGCTGTAAAACACTTAGAACATCTGAAATATTGTCTGAATTCACAAGATCTGTGTCTTTCCATTGCTGTGAGCTGTGTATTTTTAAGAAATGTTTTATGATTAGTAATTAGGTAATTCTCGTTGCTCTCTGTATTTATTCTAGTCGAGTTGTGATGGTGGGTGCAATTGTAAACTATGATTTATACCTGAAATATGCACATTTTTCTAACAAAACCTATCCTATACAATAAATATGTTATCAGACTGTCATCTGATGAGGTTTTTTCTTGGTTAGTGGCTATCAATATCTTTATTTGGCCGAATTGGTGATAGCACCTGATGGAGTAAGAAACTGATGGAGTTAGAAAAGTGGTGTCTTTTGCTAACGTGGTTAGCTAATAGATTTACATATTTTGTCTTCCCTGTAAAACATTTTAAAAAATCTGAAATGGTGGCTTTATTCACAAGATCTGTATCTTTCATTTGGTGTCTTGGACTTGTTAATGTGTGAAAGTTAAATATTTAAAAAAAATATTTTTTTGAATTTCGCGCCTTGCACTTTGAGCTGGATGTTGTCATAGGTGTACCGACCTCGGGCTTGCAGCCATAAGTTAAACTATATTGAAAAAACATACTTTACGATGATATTGTCACATGTATCAAATAAAATCAAAGCCGGAGATATTAGTCATCCATAACGACAGCTTATCAGAAGGCAAATCCAGGTCCCTTCTCACGCTCTCCAGAAAACAGGAAACTGGTGACACGTCATGCCAAGAGCTATTATTCGAGCCCAGATCAAGTTACACACTCAATTTCTTCTCTCACTGCTTGTCGACATCTAGTGGAAGACGTATGAAGTGCATCTAAACTAATAAATATCAAAGACTTTAATAGGCAGGCACTAGAACAGTGCATCGATTTCAGGTTTTCCACTTCCTGTCAGGAAGTTTGCTGCAAAAGGAGTTCTGTTTTACTCACAGATATAATTCAAACGGTTTTAGAAACTAGAGAGTGTTTTCTATCCAATAGTAATAATAATATGCATATTGTACGAGCAAGAATTGAGTACGAGGCCGTTTAAATTGGGCACGATTTTCCCCCAAAGTGAAAACAGCGCCCTCTGTCCTCAACAGGTTAACTTGGCGTTCGAAGACTTTAGAAAGGCAGGGTAGGATGGATATAGGTCTGTAGCAGTTTGGGTCTAGAGTGTCACCCCCTTTGAAGAGGGGGATGACCGCGGCAGCTTTCCAATCTTTGGGGATCTCAGACGATACGAAAGAGCGGTTGAACAGGCTAATAATAGGGGTTGCAACAATTTCGGCTTATAATTTTAAAAAGAGAGGTTCCAGATTGTCTGGCCCAGCTGATTTGTAGGGGACCAGATTTTGCAGCTCTTTCAGAACATCAGCTATCTGGATTTGGGTGAAGGAGAAATGCAAGTTGGTGTCGGGGGTTGCAGGGCTGTTGACCAGGGTAGCGGTGGCCAGGTGGAAAGCATGGCCATCCGTAGAAAAATGCTTATTTAAATTCTCAAATATTGTGTATTTATCAGTGGTGACAGTGTTACCTAGCCTCAGTGCAGTGGGCAGCTGGGAGGAGGTGCTCTTATTCTCCATGGACTTTACAGTGTTCCAGAACTTTTTGGAGTTTGTGCTGCAGGATGCAAATTTCTGTTTGAAAAAGCTAGCCTTTGCTTTCCAAACTGCCTGTGTATATTGGTTCCTAACTTCCCTAAAAAGTTGCATATCGCAGGGGCTATTCGATGCTAATGCCGTGCGCCACAGGATGTTTTTGTGCTGGTCAAGGACAGACAGGTCTGAAGAGAACCAAGGGCTATATCTGTTCCTGGTTCTACATTTTTTTGAATGTGGCATGCTTATTTAAGATTGTGAGGAAAGCACTTTTAAAGAATAACCAGGCATCTTCTACTGATGGAATGAGGTCAATATCCTTCCAGGATACCCGGGCCAGGTCTATTAGATAGGTGGGTGGAGGGTGTTCCTAATGTTTTGTACACTCTGTGTATTTTATTGATAAAGTATGCTACTCTAAGTGTGCATTAAGATTTTAGTAATTCAGCTTGCATAGAAAGTGTTACGGTCTTGGTTAAATGCATCTAAAAAATACACTGTTGCAATTATAGTGTGGTGTATCTGACTGATTTCCCTGCCAAATTGATTATTTCAGCACACATTCTGGTAGACCAGCGGTGATAAATGATTTGTATGGTTGATTTTAAAAGATGATGTTTCCCATTAAATGCCATTGATCTCATAATATATTTTAGGTTCCGTTTGGCCCACATTCTTAACCAGCAAAATGTGCTGCAGAAATGATCTTGCTGAATCTAGTCTATTTCTCATTGTTTCATTTAATCAGGGTGAAATGTATGGCTATATTGTACAGATCTTCTATCTTCATTTGATCAGAGAAATTTCCTGCACAAGAGTAGTAAAAATACTACCAACGTTTGTAATGTTGACTTTAAAATGCAAAATGTATCAATCCCTACAAAAAATGCATCCATTAATTATAATCCCCATGTTAATTCACATGTCCTGTTGCTGCAGGATTATGTTCCTGCTGTGAGAAGCAGGGTCAAAGTAAGATATCAGATCTGTATGACTTGTCTCCATGATTACCACCAGACTTGGATTACCACCAGACTGGGATTACCACCAGACTGGGATTACCACCAGACTTGGATTACCACCAGACTTGGATTACCACCAGACTGGGATTACCACCAGACTGGGATTACCACCAGACTTGGATTACCACCAGACTGGGATTTACCACCAGACTGGGATTACCACCAGACTTGGATTACCACCAGACTGGGATTACCACCAGACTTGGATTACCACCACACTTGGATTACCACCACACTTGGATTACCACCAGACTTGGATTAGTACAACACTGGCAATAGTACCAGACTGGGAATAGTTTTAGTTTTTTTCTGAAATTATTATTTATGGGTACCTTCATGTGTGTGTAAAATATTACTCTTCTCAGATGTTTTGTTCATAGATTTTAGATGTTTTTTTTAATGATTTTGCAAAACGCTATATATCCATTGTTTAGCTGAAATGGAATGTTTGTGTATATTTGACTGTGGTAAGTGGTTGTCTCACCTAACTATCTGAAGATGAATGCCATTACTGTAAATTGCTCTGGATTAAAGCATCTACTAAATTACTAAAATGTAAATGTAAATATTTACATACAGATCTTGTAGTTCTGTATTGAATTACTTAATAAAAATATATATATGTATTGTCACAAATGTATAATTTGTACAGTTCTTTATAAAAAAGTGTAGTTATTTGTTACATTTTACTGTGTAAAACCTAGCAGTACTAGGCCTATTTAAAAAAATATATATTACTATTTGTCACATGCGCCGAGCACAACAGGTATAGACTTTAGAGTGAAATGCTTACTTACAAGCCCTTTCCCAACAATGCAGAGTTAGAAAGTGAGAAAAATGTCAAATAAAACAAGGAAATAGTAACAATATAAAATAATAATAACAAGGCAATCTAGAAGAAGTACCGATACCGAGTCACTCTGCAAGGTACAAGGTAATTGAGATAATATGCACATGTAGGTAGGGGTTAAAGTGACCAAGCAATCAGGAAAGAGGTGTATGTGAAGAGTGTAGGCGTGTGTAGTGCGTATATAGTGTGTGTGTGTGTGTGTGTGTGTGTGTGTGTGTGTGTGTGTGTGTGTGTGTGTGTGTGTGTGTGTGTGTGTGTGTGTGTGTGTGTGTGTGTGTGTGTGTGTGTGTGGTTATATGTGTGTGTGTGTGTGTGTGTGTGTGTGTGTGTGTGTGTGTGTATAGTAGTATGTGTGAGTGTGTGGGTAGAGTCCAGTGAGTGTGCATAGAGCCAGTGAGTGTGTGGGTAGAGTCCAGTGAGTGTGCATAGAGCCAGTGAGTGTGCATAGAGCCAGTGAGTGTGTGGGTAGAGTCCAGTGAGTGTGCATAGAGCCAGTGAGTGTGTGGGTAGAGTCCAGTGAGTGTGCATAGAGCCAGTGAGTGTGTGGGTAGAGTCCAGTGAGTGTGCATAGAGCCAGTGAGTGTGCATAGAGCCAGTGAGTGTGTGGGTAGAGTCCAGTGAGTGTGCATAGAGCCAGTGAGTGTGCATAGAGCCAGTGAGTGTGCATAGAGCCAGTGAGTGTGTGGGTAGAGTCCAGTGAGTGTGCATAGAGCCAGTGAGTGTGTGGGTAGAGTCCAGTGAGTGTGCATAGAGCCAGTGAGTGTGCATAGAGCCAGTGAGTGTGTGGGTAGAGTCCAGTGAGTGTGCATAGAGCCAGTGAGTGTGCATAGAGCCAGTGAGTGTGCATAGAGCCAGTGAGTGTGCATAGAGCCAGTGAGTGTGCATAGAGTCCAGTGAGTGTGCATAGAGCCAGTGAGTGTGCATAGAGCCAGTGAGTGTGTGGGTAGAGTCCAGTGAGTGTGCATAGAGCCAGTGCAAGAGAGTCAGATGAGACTCTCACAAATATGATGGTGTTATCTGTTTGCTCTACAACCCCCCCCCCCCCCCCCCCCCCCCCAAAAAAAAAGCGATTAAATACTGAATGTGTATGTAAAAAATATATACATTTCCTGAGTTTTTATATCTCCTGGATTTAGGACAGACACTTTAAAACCTTGTTTCTTATGATATATTTTTTTGCTGTCCTTTGCCATGTCTGAATATGTTATTCAATGCGCTTCTATGGGCTTTGGTAGTAAAGGCCAAAATAAAAATTGTGTGAAATCATTTTCTAATATTTTTGGGGGATATCTAAAGGGGTCCTAAAATTCTAAATCAAATAACTAAATGATCCAGAGTATTACCATCTTAAAACAATTCCATATATCAGCTTAGCACCCCATCCCCCAATGTCTTAGACTCTAAAGAATTAAAGGTCTTATTCAAATTGGCTACGTCTGGAACAGCTGGTGCTCTCATGTATGGTTCAGTGTTTCTTGCCTCGAAGCCTGCATAGAAGACATTTAGCACATCTGGTTGGCTTACGTGCCGGGTTTCCAGTTGCAATCTGTGATAGTTTGCAAGCCCTGCCACATCCGATCAGTGTCAGAGTCGGTGTAGTACGATTCAATCTTGGTCCTGTATTGACGCATTGCCTGCTTGATGGTATTTCTCTGAGAGTGAGGCGGATATATAGCATTTAGCTAAAAAACATGATTATTTGTCACTCTGAAATGAAACCATCAAGTGATAGATTGTGCACATTTGCGCATGTGACTAGATAGATTTCCCAAAACACCCTGTAGGCCAAGCTAGGCAATTATTTCCTCCTCTTTCAACCAAAGTTTTTCAATCTGAATCGATTCCAAGTACCACTCCACTGCTGACCTTCAGGATGTGTTCACTTGATTACTTGTTTAAACAGAATAGCTTCTCTCTCTTTCTCTCTCTCCCTCCCTCCCTCTCTCTCCCCCACCCCTCTCTCTCTCTAACCCCTCTCTCTCACTCTCTTTCTCTCTCTCTCTCTCTCCCTCTCTCTCTCTGTCTCTCTATGTCTGTCTCTTTGTGTCACCTGTTGGAATCACGTGTTGACATCTTCAGGTCTTTGATCGTAATAAGCCTGGTGTATGTGTGTGTGTGCAAGCGAGCATGTGTGTGTGAACCAGGTTTGAAACCTGGCTCACCAGCGGCTGGAGCGGAAACATTCCCCCGGTTCAATTTCCCTCCCAGGCAGAGCAGGGCAGAACCAGGTAATGAAGTCTGTGATAAGGTTAGGACACACACACTCGAAGACACACACAAACACACACACACTCTCTCTCCATTATTCTCTCTCCTTCCATTATGTATAACCGTGACCCTGATGGTTGACCCTGATGGTCCTGTATTTAGACTTTCTTTTTTTCTATTCTATTATTGACTGTATTTTTGTTTATCCCATGTGTAACTCTGTGTTGTTGTTTTGTGTCGCACTGCTTTGCTTTATCTTGGCCAGGTCGCAGTTGTAAATGAGAACTTGTTCTCAACTGGCCTACCTGGATAAATAAAGGTGAAATAAAAAAATAAAAAATAAAGGTTGACCCTGAAGGTTGCCTCACTGAACAAACGTGTCATTAATAATGTGGTTTCCGTGGTGTTTCTCTCCCCTCCATTCCTCTCCTTCTTTCTCTCCCTTCTTCTTACCAGGTCGAAATGATGACCCGTGAAATAGGGGTTCGGCTGGTTGCAAGGTTTAGTTAGTGTATGCTTTAATGTTTCGGGACTGTATGATTTAATGTCTGGGTACCGTATGATTTAATGTCTGGGTACCGTATGATTTAATGTCTGGGTACCGTATGATTTAATGTCTGGGTACTGTATGATTTAATGTCTGGGTACCGTATGATTTAATGTCTGGGTACCGTATGATTTAATGTCTGGGTACCGTATGATTTAATGTCTGGGTACCGTATGATTTAATGTCTGAGTACCGTATGATTTAATGTCTGGGTACCGTATGATTTAATGTCTGGGTACCGTATGATTTAATGTCTGGGTACCGTATGATTTAATGTCTGGGTACCGTATGATTTAATGTCTGGGTACCGTATGATTTAATGTCTGGGTACCGTATGATTTAATGTCTGGGTACCGTATGATTTAATGTCTGGGTACCGTATGATTTAATGTCTGGGTACCGTATGATTTAATGTCTGGGTACCGTATGATTTAATGTCTGGGTACCGTATGATTTAATGTCTGGGTACCGTATGATTTAATGTCTGCCAAAGAACATTGTTGTGGATCTGATTTAAGGAAACCTATTATAGGATTGTAGAGGGAAAGCAAGCATGTAGGAGGTATGGGCACTTAGTTGATTGGAGACATAATGAAAACAAAATAAAACCTAAAAAACACCTACAGATGTATGTTTTGACAAGGATATTTTAATATGAAGATTTTAGCATTATTTTGTTTGAAAAAGGCTCATTGTAGGTTTCTCCAGGTTTCTCATCTGTCTCTGTTTAGTCTGAGCATCCTAGTTTTTACTAGACATCCTATTAAAGGGAATGGTCAACCGCTAGCAACAGCCATAGCAACAAGAACCACAGGAGATTAGCCAAACAGAACAGAGAAATTTCCTGATGTTTTTTTATAGATTGACCTAGGTCAGAAGGTCAATATCTGATAATACACAGTGCCTTCGGAAAGTACTCAGACCCCTTTACTTTTTCCACATTTTGTTCACGATCACAGCCTTATTTTAAAATGCATTAAGAAAATAAAAAATCCTCAGCATTATACACACAATACCCCATAATGACAAAGTGAAAACAAGTTAAGAAAATTTAGCAAATGTATGAAATATATAAAACAGAAATACCTTACTTACATAAGTATTCTGAGGTGTATCCTGTTTCCATTGATTATCCTTGAAATGTTTCTACAACTTGATTGGAGTCCACCTGTGGTAAATTCAACTGATTGGACATGATTTGGAAAGGCACACAGCTGTCTATAGAAGGTCCCACAGTTGACAGTGCATGTCAGAGCAAAAACCAAGCAATGAGGTCGATGGAGGCACAGATCTGGGGAAGGGTACGGAAACATGTCTGGAGCATTGAAGGTCCCCAAGAACACAGTGGCCTCCATCATTCTTAAATGGAAGAAGTTTGGAACCACCAAGACTCTTCCTAGAGCTGGCCTCCAGGCCAAATTGAGAAATCGGGGAAGAAAGGCCTTGGTCATTGAGGTGACCAAGAACCTGATGGTCACTCTGACAGAGCTCTAGAGTTCCTCTGTGGAGATGGGAGGACCTTCCAGAAGGAGAACCACCTCTGCAGAAATCCACCAATCAGGCCTTTAAGGTAGAGTGGCCACACGGAAGCCACTCTTCAGTAAAAGGCACATCAATCAATCGAATGTTTTTATAAATCCCTTTTCACATCAGCTGACGTCACAAAGTGCTATACAGAAACCCAGCCTAAGAACCCAAACAGCAAGCAATGCAGATGTAGCAGCACGGTAGCTAGGAAAAACTCCCTAGAAAGGCAGGAACCTAGGAAGAAACCTAAAGAGAAACCAGGCTCTGAGGGATGGCCAGTCCAATATGTTCAAAAGTTCATAGATGACCAGCAGGGTCAAATAGTAATACTTACAGTAGTTGTAGGGTGCAACAGGTCAGCACCTCAGGAGTAAATGTCATTTGGATTTTCATATCCGATCATTCAGAGTTCGAAACAACAGGTGCGGTAGAGAGAGAAAGAGTTAGAAGCAGCAGGTCCGGGACAAGGTAACAGGTCAGGGTTCCATAGCCACAGGCAGAACAGTTGAAACTGGAGCAGCAGCACGACCAGGTGGACTGGGGACAGCAAGGAGTCATCGCATGGTCTCAGAGAATTAGAGGGAGCATACTTAAATCCACACAGGAGAATTACACCAGATGTAACAGACTGACCCTACCACCTCGACACATAGACTATCGCAGCATAGATACTGGAGGCTGAGATAGGAGGGGTCAGGAGACACTGTGGCGCTGTCCGACAATACCCCCAGACAGGGCCAACCAGGCAGGGTATGACCCCACCCACTTTGCCAAAGCACAGAGGAATATCAGAAAACCACCAATTTACTACCCTGAGACATGAAAGCCCGCATGGAGTGTGCCAAAAGGCACCTAAAGACACTCAGACCATGAGAAACAAGATTCTCTGGTCTAATGAAACCAAGATTGAACTCTTTGGCCTGAATGCCAAGCATCACGTCCAGATGGAACTTTTTTTCTGTAAAATAATACGGTATACTGCAAAAATATATTTGTTACCTTTACATCCAGCTTTACTCTTTGAATTGTTGGAGACATATATAGTGTGTAACTTTTCATCCAGACATTGATTAGTTGAAAATAGACCATTTTAGTTCAAGAATCTCCCAATACCTGGGTCTGACTAATATGTCTCTAAGGGTGCGTTGCACCAACATGGATTAACTCTTAAACTGGATTAAATCAAGGTTTATCTATTAATCTTGTTGGATCAAATTTGAAACCTAGTTTTAAATTAATCCTAGATAGGTGTCCCGCTAATGTAATCCAACTATAATATTTCTTATGGAAAGATATATGTTCAATAGGAAACCGATTTTAGCAGGTGCGTCCTGTCTTCATGGCGCGCGCAAACATGAATTTCCAAGACTGTGTCCCTGTACTAAAACTGATAATTCTTATTCGTTTTTGAAGATACTGAAACCTTGAACATAGACTGCTGACACCATGTGGAAGCCATAGTAATTGCATCCAGGTAGCTAATATTCAATATGAACTATAACCTGCCTTTCTAAGGCAACGGTCTCTCTCAAAAGAATAATTCAGATTGGTTTTTCTTTGGATTTTCTCCAACCATATCTATTGTGTTGTATTCTCCTACATTAGTTTAACATTTCTACAAACTGCAAAGTGCTTTCTTTCCAATGGTGCCAATTATATGCATATCCTGGCTTCAGGGCCTGAGCAACAGGCAGTTTACTTTGGGCATGTCATTCAGGCGGAAATTGAGAAGAAAGGGGCCTAGCCCTAAATTAAAATAATCCTTCCGCTAACCTAAGTCTACTTTCACTTTAACTGATAAAATGGCAGCATATCTACCGTGGAGAGAAGAAAACGAATTCTTCAGAGAATAATTAGAGAGAGAGGTTGAATCCTGTTCAGTTTTATGGTAGCCTACCGAATAATGAGTTAACTATTTACGTGCCCATTTTGTACAACAATTGAATTGGGGCCTATTATATGCCCTGCCTTGGTACGAATGATGATGTTATGCTGTAACGGGCCTGATAACGGTAACGTTGTAGCATTAACGTTAGTTTTAACGTGCATTATAGGCATTGATATTTACCGGTTATTTATGCTTACTAAATATTGGTGGGTCAAGTTGTCCGTCGTCATCATAGGGGTTATGGAGAGGGGTGCTGGGGAATCATCCCGCATATCTTCTGGGTGATCAATTCCCTTGGACGGAGGCCCCCTTCCGTTTGAAATAGCCCCCACTACTACTCTGCTGCATGCTTTTAGGCTTTCGCTTTTTTTTAAATTCCAGCACGCTTTCATCCGATTTTCATGTCCCTCTTCTCTTTAATCTGTGTCGATCCGTTATATTTGTCGCATAAAATGGCCCAGGTGTTTTCCTTATTTTTTGACAGTCGTGTTGTCTGTTTTTTTATCCTCCAGTTAACGTTTCTAAATTCCTCCATCAGCTCCGACAATAGTTTTTTTGTTCATAAGCCGAGAAATTTGAACTTCTTTGACGTGCCATGATATGGTGTCTAGCGGACAAATAATAAATGGCTAAATAACGTTAAAAGTAATGACAATAATAAATAATATTGTATACTAGCTAACTTGGTTTATTAACTAGCTAGCTACAGTAGCTAACGTTAGCTAACTTTTTATTTTATTTTATTTTTTTCCATTTATTTATTTCACATTTATTTAACCAGGTAGGCTAGTTGAGAACAAGTTCTCATTTGCAACTGCGACCTGGCCAAGATAAAGCATAGCAATTCAACACATACAACTAGTTCGTTTTCTGTCTAGTAAATAATGGATTGTATTTCAAATCAGCCAACCAATGACAACCTTTCATGAAGGAGCTATAGTAGTTCTAACGTTCCATTGTTATTATTTTATCAAGAAACAGCAACTTTGTGGCCTCATTTGTGGCCTCACCACCAGGGCTTCAGCAGATGGTACCACATTTGACACGGCATGGACAGACAGTGTGAGACACACAGTCAGTCAGACACACGTACACATGATCTACTATGACAGCCTTGCTTTGATTGTTTGATGTCTCTAGTAACCCTTCCTAGGTCTGAGTGCCGCTTATCCATTAGAGCATGTGGAGGAGTCAGACATCTATTAGAGAATGTGGAGGAGTCAGACATCTATTAGAGAATGTGGAGGAAACAGACATCTATTAGAGAATGTGGAGGAGTCAGACATCTATTAGAGAATGTGGAGGAGTCAGACATCTATTAGAGAATGTGGAGGAGTCAGACATCTATTAGAGAATGTGGAGGAGTCAGACATCTGTTAGAGAATGTGGAGGAAACAGACATCTATTAGAGAATGTGGAGGAGTCAGACATCTATTAGAGAATGTGGAGGAGTCAGACATCTGTTAGAGAATGTAGAGGAAACAGACATCTATTAGAGAATGTGGAGGAGTCAGATATCTATTAGAGAATGTGGAGGAGTCAGACATCTATTAGAGAATGTGGAGGAGTCAGATATCTATTAGAGAATGTGGAGGAGTCAGACATCTATTAGAGAATGTGGAGGAGTCAGACATCTATTAGAGAATGTGGAGGAGTCAGACATCTGTTAGAGAATGTGGAGGAGTCAGACATCTATTAGAGAATGTGGAGGAGTCAGACATCTATTAGAGAATGTGGAGGAGTCAGACATCTATTAGAGAATGTGGAGGAGTCAGACATCTGTTAGAGAATGTGGAGGAGTCAGACATCTATTAGAGAATGTGGAGGAGTCAGACATCTATTAGAGAATGTGGAGGAGTCAGACATATATTAGAGAATGTGGACGAATCAGACATCTATTAGAGAATGTGGAGGAAACAGACATCTATTAGAGAATGTGGAGGAGTCAGACATCTATTAGAGAATGTGGAGGAGTCAGACATCTATTAGAGAATGTGGAGGAGTCAGACATCTATTAGAGAATGTGTAGGAAACAGACATATATTAGAGAATGTGGAGGAAACAGACATCTATTAGAGAATGTGTAGGAAACAGACATCTATTAGAGAATGTGGAGGAATCAGACATCTATTAGAGAATGTGGAGGAATCAGACATCTATTAGAGAATGTGGAGGAGTCAGACATCTATTAGAGAATGTGGAGGAGTCAGACATCTGTTAGAGAATGTGGAGGAGTCAGACATCTATTAGAGAATGTGGAGGAGTCAGACATCTATTAGAGAATGTGGAGGAGTCAGACATCTATTAGAGAATGTGGACGAATCAGACATCTATTAGAGAATGTGGAGGAAACAGACATCTATTAGAGAATGTGGAGGAGTCAGACATCTATTAGAGAATGTGGAGGAGTCAGACATCTATTAGAGAATGTGGAGGAGTCAGACATCTATTAGAGAATGTGTAGGAAACAGACATATATTAGAGAATGTGGAGGAAACAGACATCTATTAGAGAATGTGTAGGAAACAGACATCTATTAGAGAATGTGGAGGAATCAGACATCTATTAGAGAATGTGGAGGAATCAGACATCTATTAGAGAATGTGGAGGAGTCAGACATCTATTAGAGAATGTGGAGGAAACAGACATCTATTAGAGAATGTGGAGGAGTCAGACATCTATTAGAGAATGTGGAGGAGTCAGACATCTATTAGAGAATGTGGAGGAGTCAGACATCTATTAGAGAATGTGGAGGAAACAGACATCTATTAGAGAATGTGGAGGAGTCAGACATCTATTAGAGAATGTGGAGGAGTCAGACATCTGTTAGAGAATGTGGAGGAGTCAGACATCTATTAGAGAATGTGGAGGAGTCAGACATCTGTTAGAGATTGTGGAGGAAACAGACATCTATTAGAGAATGTGGAGGAGTCAGACATCTATTAGAGAATGTGGAGGAGTCAGACATCTATTAGAGAATGTGGAGGAATCAGACATCTATTAGAGAATGTGGAGGAAACAGACATCTATTAGAGAATGTGGAGGAGTCAGACATCTATTAGAGAATGTGGAGGAGTCAGATATCTATTAGAGAATGTGGAGGAGTCAGACATCTATTAGAGAATGTGGAGGAGTCAGATATCTATTAGAGAATGTGGAGGAGTCAGACATCTATTAGAGAATGTGGAGGAGTCAGACATCTATTAGAGAATGTGGAGGAGTCAGACATCTGTTAGAGAATGTGGAGGAAACAGACATATATTAGAGAATGTGGAGGAGTCAGACATCTATTAGAGAATGTGGAGGAGTCAGACATCTATTAGAGAATGTGGAGGAGTCAGACATCTGTTAGAGAATGTGGAGGAAACAGACATCTATTAGAGAATGTGGAGGAGTCAGACATCTATTAGAGAATGTGGAGGAGTCAGACATCTATTAGAGAATGTGGAGGAGTCAGACATCTATTAGAGAATGTGGAGGAGTCAGACATCTATTAGAGAATGTGGACGAATCAGACATCTATTAGAGAATGTGGAGGAAACAGACATCTATTAGAGAATGTGGAGGAGTCAGACATCTATTAGAGAATGTGGAGGAGTCAGACATCTATTAGAGAATGTGGAGGAGTCAGACATCTATTAGAGAATGTGTAGGAAACAGACATATATTAGAGAATGTGGAGGAAACAGACATCTATTAGAGAATGTGTAGGAAACAGACATCTATTAGAGAATGTGGAGGAATCAGACATCTATTGGAGAATGTGGAGGAATCAGACATCTATTAGAGAATGTGGAGGAGTCAGACATCTATTAGAGAATGTGGAGGAAACAGACATCTATTAGAGAATGTGGAGGAGTCAGACATCTATTAGAGAATGTGGAGGAGTCAGACATCTATTAGAGAATGTGGAGGAGTCAGACATCTATTAGAGAATGTGGAGGAAACAGACATCTATTAGAGAATGTGGAGGAGTCAGACATCTGTTAGAGAATGTGGAGGAGTCAGACATCTATTAGAGAATGTGGAGGAAACAGACATCTATTAGAGAATGTGGAGGAAACAGACATCTATTAGAGAATGTGGAGGAGTCAGACATCTATTAGAGAATGTGGAGGAGTCAGACATCTATTAGAGAATGTGGAGGAGTCAGACATCTATTAGAGAATGTGGAGGAGTCAGACATCTATTAGAGAATGTGGAGGAGTCAGACATCTATTAGAGAATGTGGAGGAAACAGACATCTATTAGAGAATGTGGAGGAGTCAGACATCTATTAGAGGTCAGAAAGCTGTTGCAGTAAGACTTGTGTCTGCTGTTGTTGTTGCTTGTGGTGTATGTAGTTCTGCACCTATTGGTGACGCTGTCTGTTTCGTTGAGATTTAAGACACATTTCCCGAAAGGAACACACACATTAAAGAATTATCACTCTTCCACAACTTTCCTTTGATAACATATTTAATTGTGGACCAATACTGTATTTGCTATTTGACTAAACACTTACCTTTACTGTACCTTGCAAGTCATTAAATGATCAGTCTGATGACTATATGTGAATATATGTGAATACATTTTCCATTAATGTTTTGCTGAGACACATACCAACTCGCACGTCATCAGAACACGACGAATGCTGAACGAGAGAGAGAGCTCCGTTTGTTTGTTTTGAATGTTTCTGGAAAAAGTTTTTCCTGTTTACTAGCCTAGCTGTTTCATTTGGATCCCGCAACGCTGTTAGCCTTAGTTGCTTGGCGGAAGCTGCCAGCCTAGCTGCTAACTATCAAGCGAGACGTATGTCGCGGGGTCACTACTTCACAGGAGGGACATTTGAACGTAAATGTAACGTAAATGTAACGTAAATGTAACGTAAATGTAACGTAAATTTCAAATGTAGTCAGAAAGTTGTTTTTATTTCAAGTTAAAGTGTACTGTTAGCTAGCTAGCTGAAGTTAGCTGGCTCGCTAACGTTACATGTATGATCTGTGTCGTAATATTATTCATATAATATTCATTAATTTAAAAAATATATATATATTATTATAGTGGAAAAACTCAGAATTGAAATGCAACATTGAACAGTGAACACATTTTTTTTTAAACATCTAATAATGAAAGAGATTTCTGTTTTGAAATTGGTCAAGAGGAAGAGGTGGAAAAACAACAGATCCCCCCCCCCCCCCCCTTTTTCTCCCCACTTTTGTTATATCCAATTGGTTTTTAAGATCTCGTCTCATCGCTGCAATTCCTCAACGGGCTCAGGAGAAGCGAAGGTCGAGTCATGCTTCCTTCAAAACATGACCCGCCAAGCCGTTCTGCTTCTTAACACACTGCTCGCTTAACCCGGAAGCCAGCCACACCAATGTGTCGGATGAAACTGATGACCGGGTCAGCTTGCAGGCACCCGGCCCGCCACAAGGAGTCACTAGAGCACGATGAACCAAGGAAATCCCCCCAGCCAAACCCTCCCCTAACCCAGACGACGCTGAGACAATTGTGAGTTACCCTATGGGGCTCCCGTTCAAGGCCGACCTTGGTTCAAACCTGAGGCTGTAGTGTCGCCTCAGCACTGCGATGCAGGTGCCTTAGACCGCTGCACCACTCGGGAGGCCCTGGATTAACTATTATTATCCATCAATAATAATAAGCCACAAGGTATAGAAAACCTTGGTGGGAAACTATTGAGATTGGTAGCAGACTGTATTGCCACGCCTATTTGCAATAGCTTTAACCAAAGCCTAAAGGAGTGTGTGTGTCCACAGCCGTGGAAGGAAGCTAAAGTCATTCTACTGCCTAAAAATAGCAAAGCACCCTTTGCTGACTAAGAGCCACCCAATCAGTATGCTGCCTGTTCTTAGTAAAAGGATGGAGATGCTATTTTCAGAGAACTTGTTACCTACTGCCTTTAGCAGGGATATTGAGAAGTGCACTCAACTTGTTCTGCACTGACTCAGATGACTGATGATTGGCTAAAAGAAATGGATGATAAGATGATAGTTGGAGATGTTATTGAGTGCAGTCTTTGATGTTATTGATCACAAATTGTTATTGAAAAAAAAAAACTCACCTGCCATCACATGGTTGGAGAGTTATTTCTCCAATAGAACCCAGAGAGTGTTCTTCAATGGAAGCTTCTCTGACATCAGATATGTACATTGTGGTTTCCCTAAGTGCAGTTGCCTTGGGCTGTTACTCTTCTCTCTTCTCTATTTTTACAAATGATTTGGTCTTACACAAAGCTAGAATGACTATGATGATTCCCCACTCTACATGTTGGCAGCCAAAGCCAGTGAGCTCATAAAAAGTCTAGATAAAGAGTTACAGTCAGTTTCAATTTTAATAACAAATACATCTGTATCTAAAAGCATTGTATTTGGTTAAAAACATTCTGTAAGACCTAAACCTCAACTGGAGTTGTGTATAAATGGTGTGACCATTGAGCCAGTTGAGGAAGCTGAACTCCTAGATATAACACTGGATGGTCAATTATCACGCTCAAGTCATATTGACAAAGTTGTTGTGAAGAAGGGGAGGGGTATGTTTGTTATAAAATAAACTACCTGATCAAAAGTAAATCAAACATCTTATTCCAAAATCATGGTCATTAATATGGAGTCCCCCCCTTTGATGCTATAACAGCCTCCACTCTTCTGGGAAGGCTTTCCACTAGATTGTTGGAACATTGCTGCGGGGACTTGCTTTCCATTCAGTCACAAGAGCATTAGAGAGGTCGGGCACTGATGTTGGGTGATTAGGCCTGGCTCACAGTCGCCGTTCCAATTCATCCCAAAGGTGTTCAATGGGGATGAGGTCAGGGATCTGTGCAGGCCAGTCATGTTCTTCCACACCGATCTCGACAAACCATTTCTGTATGGACCTCGCTTTATGCATGGGGGAATTGTCATGCTGAAACAGGAAAGGCCTTCCCCAAACTGTTGGCACAAAGTTGGAAGCACAGAATGGTCTAGAATGTCATTGCATGCTGTAATGTTAAGATTTTCCTTCACTGGAACGAAGGGGCCTAGTCCGGACCATGAAAAACAGCCCCAGACAATTATTCCTCTTCCACCAAACTTTACAGTTGGCACTATGCATTGGGGCAGTTAGCATTCTCCTAGCATCCGCCAAACCCAGATTCGTAAGTCGGACTGACAGATGGTGAAGCATGATTCATCACTTCAGAGAACACGTTTCCATTGCTCCAGAGTCCAACGGCGGTGAGCTTTACACCACTCCAGCCGAAGCATTGTGATCTTAGGCTTGGTTTGTCGAGATCGGTGTGCTCTGCCATGGAAACCCATTTCATGAAGCTCCCGATGAACAGTTATTGTGCTCGAATTTCGTCTACCTTGTTGTCAAGAGACTGGACATTGGCAAGTAGTATACTCGGGAGCGGTGAGCGATGTGCCCGTCTACGGAGCCTGACCAGAAGACCGCTCCATCTGCTGCTTCTGCGGCGCCGTTGTTTTGGGTCGCCTACTGGGATCAGATCCATTGTTCTGGGTGGTGGTAATAAGACTTGAGATTTCCTGGGGTAACAGTGTAAGAAATTATACATAAAAAAAAAAAAAAATACTGCATAGATTCCTAAGAACGCGAAGCAAGGCGACCAACTCTGTCGGCGCCATCACGGAAACATGGCTCACTCGGGATACGTTATCAGAGTCGGTACAGCCACCCGGTTTCTTCACGCATCGCGGCGACAGAAACAAACATCTCTCTGGTAAGAAGAAGGGCGGGGGTGTATGCCTTATGATTAACGAGACGTGGTGTGATCATAACAACATACAGGAACTCAAGTCCTTTTGTTCGGCTGACCTCGAATTCCTTACAATCAAATGCCGACCGCATTATCTACCAAGAGAATTCTCTTCGATTTTAATCACAGCCTTGTATATCCCCTCCAAAGCAGACACCTCGACGGCCCTGAAAGAACTTCATCGGACTCTATGTAAACTGTAAACCACATATTCTGAGGCTGCATTTATTGTAGCTGGCGATTTCAACAAGGCTAATCTGAAACCAAGGCTCCCTAAATTTTATCAGCATATCGAATCCGCGACTCGGGCTGGCAAAATTCACGATCATTGCTACACTAACTTCTGCGACGCATACAAAGCCATCCCTCGTCCTCCTTTCGTCAAATCTGACCACGACTCCATCTTGTTGCTCCCAGCCAATAGACAGAAACTAAAACAGGAAACGCCTGTGCTCAGGTCTGTTCAACGCTGGTCTGACCAATCTGATTCCATGCGTCAAGATTGCTTCAATCACGTGGACTGGGATATGTCCTGGACAGCATCGGACAACAACACTGATGTATACGCTGATTCGGTGAGCGAGTTTATTAGCAAGTGCACCGGTGATGTTGTACCCAAGGTGACTTAAAACCTTCCCCAACCAGAAACGTGGATTGATGGCAGCATTCGCGCAAAACTGAAACTAACCACTGCTTTTAATCATGGCAAAGTGACCGGAAACATGACCGAATACAAACAGTGTAGCTATTCCCTCCGCAAGGCAATCAAACAAGCTAAGCTTCAGTATAGAGACAAAGTAGAGTCGCAATTCAACGGCTCAGACACGAGACGTATGTGGCAGGGTCTACAGTCAATCACGGATTACAGAAAGAAAACCAGGACCTGTCGTGGACACCGATGTCTTGCTCCCAGACAAACTAAACAACTTCTTTGCTCGCTTTGAGGACAATACAGTGCCGCTGACACGGCCCACTACCAAAACCTGCTGTCTTTCCTTCACAGCAGCCAACGTGAGTAAAACATTTAAACGTGTTAACCCTCGCAAGGCTGCCGGCCCAGACGTCATCCTTTGCCATGTCCTCAGAGCATGCGCAGACCGGCTGGCTGGTGTCTTTACGGACATATTCAATCCCACCTTATCCCAGTCTGCTGTTCCCACATGCTTCAAGAGGGCCACCACTGTTCCTGTTCCCAAGAAAGCTAAGGTAACTGAGCTAAACGACTATCGCCCTGTAGCACTCACTTCCGTCATCATGAAGTGCTTTGAGAGACTAGTGAAGGATCATATCACCTCACTCCACCTGCCACCCTAGACCCACTCCAATTTGCTTACTGCCCCAATAGGTCCACAGATGACGCAATCGCAATCACACTGCACGCTGCCCTATCCCATCTGGACAAGATGAATACCTATGTAAGAATGCTGTTCATCGATAACAGCTCAGCATTTAACACCATAGTACCCTCCAAACTCGTCATTAAGCTCGAGACCCTGGGTCTCGACACTGCCCTGTGCAAATGGTTCCTGGACTTTCTGACGGGCCGCTCCCAGGTGGTGAGGCAGGAAACAACATCTCCACCCCGCTGATCCTCAACACTGGGGCCCCACAAGGGTGCGTTCTCAGCCATCTCCTGTACTCCCTGTTCACCCATGACTGCGTGGCCATGCACACCTCCAACTCAATCATCAAGTTTGCAGACGACACTACAGTGGTAGGCTTGATTACCAACAACAACGAGACGGCCTACAGGGAGGAGGTGAAGGCCCTCGGAGTGTGGTGTCAGGAAAATAACCTCACACTCAACGTCAACAAAACAAAGGAGATGATTGTGGAGTCTCTTCTCAGTCCAGAACAAGTTCCCGGCAATGCAAATTATTAGACAGAGCCATGAACGCATGGTATTTCCTTCCATTTCCAACAACTCAAGCAAACAGCAACATTACCTTAAAAAAATGTATAAATTAAATCAAACTTTATTTGTCACATGCGCCGAAAACAATATAGATACAATGCAGATATTATTGTTCGGCACGCCTTTTCCTGTAGTCCACAATCAGCTCCTTTGTCTTGCTCACATTGAGGGAGAAGTTGGTCTCTGACTTCCTCGCTGTCTCATCGTTGTCGGTAATCAGGCGAGTACAGGGAGGTGAACAGGGAGTACAGAAGGGAACTGAGCACCCACCTCTAAAGGGACCCAGTGTTGAGGATCAGCAGTCAGGGAGAGGTTGAAAATGTCAGTGAAAACACTTCCCAGTTGGTCCGCGCATGATTTGAGTATATGTTCTGGTAATCGGTCTGGCCCGTAGCTTTGTGAATGTTGACCTGTTTAAAGGTTTTGCTCACGTCGGCTACAGAGAGCGTTATCACACAGTCGTCCGGAACAGCTGGCGCTCTCATGCATGCTTCAGTGTTGCTTGCCTCAAAGTGAGCATAAAAAGCATTTTGCTCATCTGGTAGGCTTGCGTCACTGGGCAGCTCGCAGCTGGGTTTCCCTTTGAGCCCTGCCACATCCGACAAGTGTCAGAGCCGGTGTAGTAGGATTCAATCTTAATCCTGTATTGACGCTTTGCCTCTTTGATGGTTCGTCTGAGGGTACATACCCCACAAGATGGCACAATAAGGACTGTGAAATGGCACACACACACACACACACACACACACACACACACACACACACACACACACACACACACACACACACACACACACACACACACACACACACACACACATTATTCTTTAGATGTATTTCTTGCATATTGTAAAATGTGTGTGTCTGTCCTTGTCCTTGTCTATCAGTGTATTGTTACTTTTCATTCTTTATGTTTTGTGTGGACCCCAGGAATAACAGCTGCTGCTTTGGCAGAAGCTACTGAAGCAGCAGTTAATGGGGATCTGAATAAACAAATAAACCAATAGTGCTTATTATCAATATCTCTGCCATTACAGTATGTAAACACACTTTTCAACGACACTCAGAGAAATTATGGGATGTCTGGTATTTTTTGGGGGGGTATTTTAATAGGATCTCCATTAGCTGTTGCAAAAGCAGCAGCTACTCTACTTGGGGTCCACCCAAAACATAATGACATCATACAGAACATTTCATAGACAAGAACAGCTCAAGGACAGAACTACATACATTTAAAAACGCCAAACATAGCCTACTGTCAAGCCCTGACCTTAGAGATCCTTTTTATGTCTCTATTTTGGTTTGGTCAGGGCTGAAGTGGGGGTGGGTATTCTATGTTTTGTGATTCTATGATTTTCTATTTCTATGTTTTGGCCGGGTATGGTTCTCAATCAGGGACAGCTGTCTATCGTTGTCTCTGATTGGGAACCATACTTAGGTAGCTTTTTCCCCACTGTTCTTTGTGGGTAGTTGTTTACTTTGTTCAGGGCACACAGCCTTTAGCTTCACGGTTTGTGTTTGTAGTGTTTATTGTTTTCTTCGGCGTCATTTGTGTCTAATAAAAAGAAAATGTACGTTCACGACGCTACACCTTGGTCTACTTCTTTTCACAGCCGTGACATCTACATATCAATACATACAGTTGAAGACGGAAGTTTACGTACACCTTAGCCAAATACATTTGAACTCAGTTTTTCACAATTCCTGACATTAAATCCTATTAAACATTCCCTGTCTTAGGTCAGTTAGCAGTTACTTTATTTTAAGAATGTGAATTGTCAGAATAATAGTAGAGAGATTTATTTATTTCAGCTTTTATTTCTTTCATCACATTCCCAGTGGGTCAGAAGTTTACATACAGTCAATTAGTTTCTGGTAGCATTGCCTTTAAATAATTTAACTTGGGTCAAACGTTTCGGGTAGCCTTCCACAAGCTTCCCACAATAAGTTGGGTGAATTTTGGCCCATTCCTCCTGACAGAGCTGGTGTAACTGAGTCAGGTTTGTAGGCCTTTGCTGTTGTTCCGGGATTGTTCTGAACCTTTCTCACCAAAGTACGTTCATCTCGGAGACAGAACGCGTCTCCTTCCTGAGCGGTATGATGGCTGCGTGATCCCATGGTGTTTATACTTGCGTACTATTGTTTGTTTTTCTGAGGTCTTGGCTGATTTCTTTTGATTTTCCCATGATGTCAAGCAAGGAGGCACTGAGTTTGAAGGTAGGCCTTGAAATGCATCCACAGGTACACTTCCAATTGACTCAAATTATGTCAATTAGCCTATCAGTAGCTTCTAAAGCCATGACATCATTTTATGGACTTTTCCAAGCTGTTTAAAGGCACAGTCAACTTAGTGTATGTAAACTTCTGACCCACTGAAATAATCTGTCTGTAAACAATTGTTGGAAAAATGACTTGTGTCATGCACAAAGTAGATGTCCTAACCGACTTGACAAAACTGTAGTTTGTTAATTAACAAGAAATGTGTGGAGTGGTTGAAAAACGAGTTTTAATGACTCCAACCTAAAATTCCGACTACAACTGTACACACATCAAGGTCAAATGGGGGAGAGGTTTTGTGCCATGAGGTGTTGCTTCATCTGTTTTTAGAAACCAGGTTGGTTGTTCATTTGAGCATAATGGAAAGAAGCTCTTGAGAGGAACAGAAGAAGTTCTCTCCTGTTTTGATGGTCTAAATGTGAGGTACTGATCTGAAACATCTTAAATATTTGATGATGACAGACAGATGGTCTGTCCCTTCATGTGGAAGCTATTCTCATGCTAATGTGTCTTCTACACTGTGTGCCAAAGACCAGAGAGGAAAGGAAACACAGCGTTGTACACAGTACAGTACACCCTTTCGCTTGGTTTATCTCCGGATAACAGCTATTACAGCTATTACAGGTGGCCTAGTTGTAGACTTTTATTTGATACTTGGGATTATCACGGGTTCAAGCAACGTAGACTGTTATTTTGGAAGAAGGTCTCACTTATTGTAGTATGTAGTTGTGAACAGTGTTCAGGTTGTGTTTTGTATCTACCTACGTTAGTTGCTGTTGTGAACAGTGTTCAGGTTGTGTTTTGTATCTACCTACGTTAGTTGCTGTTGTGAACAGTGTCCAGGTTGTATCTACCTACGTTAGTTGCTGTTGTGAACAGTGTTCAGGTTGTGTTTTGTATCTACCTACGTTAGTTGCTGTTGTGAACAGTGTTCAGGTTGTGTTTTGTATCTACCTACGTTAGTTGCTGTTGTGAACAGTGTTCAGGTTGTGTTTTGTATCTACCTGCGTTAGTTGCTGTTGTGAACAGTGTTCAGGTTGTGTTTTGTATCTACCTACGTTAGTTGCTGTTGTGAACAGTGTTCAGGTTGTGTTTTGTATCTACCTACGTTAGTTGCTGTTGTGAACAGTGTTCAGGTTGTGTTTTGTATCTACCTGCGTTAGTTGCTGTTGTGAACAGTGTTCAGGTTGTGTTTTGTATCTACCTACGTTAGTTGCTGTTGTGAACAGTGTTCAGGTTGTGTTTTGTATCTACCTACGTTAGTTGCTGTTGTGAACAGTGTTCAGGTTGTGTTTTGTATCTACCTACGTTAGTTGCTGTTGTGAACAGTGTTCAGGTTGTGTTTTGTATCTACCTACGTTAGTTGCTGTTGTGAACAGTGTTCAGGTTGTGTTTTGTATCTACCTACGTTAGTTGCTGTTGTGAACAGTGTTCAGGTTGTGTTTTGTATCTACCTACGTTAGTTGCTGTTGTGAACAGTGTTCAGGTTGTGTTTTGTATCTACCTACGTTAGTTGCTGTTGTGAACAGTGTTCAGGTTGTATCTACCTACGTTAGTTGCTGTTGTGAACAGTGTTCAGGTTGTGTTTTGTATCTACCTACGTTAGTTGCTGTTGTGAACAGTGTTCAGGTTGTGTTTTGTACCTACCTACGTTAGTTGCTGTTGTGAACAGTGTCCAGGTTGTATCTACCTACGTTAGTTGCTGTTGTGAACAGTGTTCAGGTTGTGTTTTGTATCTACCTACGTTAGTTGCTGTTGTGAACAGTGTTCAGGTTGTATCTACCTACGTTAGTTGCTGTTGTGAACAGTGTTCAGGTTGTGTTTTGTATCTACCTACGTTAGTTGCTGTTGTGAACAGTGTTCAGGTTGTGTTTTGTATCTACCTACGTTAGTTGCTGTTGTGAACAGTGTTCAGGTTGTGTTTTGTACCTACCTACGTTAGTTGCTGTTGTGAACAGTGTTCAGGTTGTGTTTTGTATCTACCTACGTTAGTTGCTGTTGTGAACAGTGTTCAGGTTGTATCTACCTACGTTAGTTGCTGTTGTGAACAGTGTTCAGGTTGTGTTTTGTACCTACCTACGTTAGTTGCTGTTGTGAACAGTGTTCAGGTTGTGTTTTGTATCTACCTACGTTAGTTGCTGTTGTGAACAGTGTTCAGGTTGTGTTTTGTACCTACCTACGTTAGTTGCTGTTGTGAACAGTGTTCAGGTTGTATCTACCTACGTTAGTTGCTGTTGTGAACAGTGTTCAGGTTGTATCTACCTACGTTAGTTGCTGTTGTGAACAGTGTTCAGGTTGTGTTTTGTATCTACCTACGTTAGTTGCTGTTGTGAACAGTGTTCAGGTTGTGTTTTGTATCTACCTACGTTAGTTGCTGTTGTGAACAGTGTTCAGGTTGTATCTACCTACGTTAGTTGCTGTTGTGAACAGTGTTCAGGTTGTATCTACCTACGTTAGTTGCTGTTGTGAACAGTGTTCAGGTTGTGTTTTGTATCTACCTACGTTAGTTGCTGTTGTGAACAGTGTTCAGGTTGTGTTTTGTACCTACCTACGTTAGTTGCTGTTGTGAACAGTGTTCAGGTTGTATCTACCTACGTTAGTTGCTGTTGTGAACAGTGTTCAGGTTGTGTTTTGTACCTACCCATGTTAGTTGAATGCACTGATAGCTCTGTAGAAAAACTTCTGTTAAATGACTGAAATGTAAACATTAAAGCTGTATAGAATCCTTAAATTTAAAAGCTAAAAGATAAGGATGGAGATATGTAACCACTCTCAAATTCACAGACGGAGCTATGGATGCAAGGACTGACTATCTATGACATCAACTGTATAGTCCTAACAATTTTTTGAAACTACGTTTGATTACATTTACGTTGTTTACAAACATTAGCGCTGATGGGCTGTATTCCATCCGTAATTACTGAAGTTCAGCGTTAACTTCTCTGGAAATGTAGCGCGCCAAATTCAAATATATTACTATAAAAATCTATCTTTCATGAAATCACACATGAAAGACACCAAATTAAAGCTACACATGTTGTGAATCCAGCCAACATGTCTGATTTCAAAAATAATTTACGGCGAAAGCACACCAAACGATTATGTTAGCTCAGTACATAGCCACAGAAAAACACAGCCATTTTCCCAGCAAAAGATAGTAGTCACAAAAAGCAGAAATAGAGATAAAATGAATCACTAACCTTTGATGATCTTCATCAGATGACACTCATAGGACATCATGTTACACAATACATTTATGTTTTGTTCGATAATGTGCATATTTATATCCACAAATCTCGGTTTACATTGGTGCCATGTTCAGAAATGCCTCCAAAATATCCGGAGAAATTGCAGAGAGCCACGTCAAATAACAGAAATACTCATCATAAATTTTGATGAAAGATACATGTTTTACATAGCATTAAAGATACACCTATTCTTAATGCAACAGCTGTGTCAGATTTCAAAAAAACTTTACGTAAAAAGCACCACATGCAATAATCTGAGACGGTGCTCAAAAATAATAACATTTCTCCGCCATGTTGGAGTCAACAGAAATACGAAATTACATCATAAAAATTCCCTTACCTTTGATCATCTTCCTCAGAATGCACTCCCAGGAATCCTAGTACAACAATAAATTGTTGTTTTGTTTGATAATGTCCATTACTTATGTCTAAGTAGCTCCTTTTACTAGCATGTTTAGTGCACATGTCCAAACGCTCGCGCAGATGCAGGCGAACTCGGACGAAAACTTAAAAAAGTTATATAACAGTTCGAATAAACTGGTCAAACTAAGTAGAGAATAAATCTTCAGGATGTTGTTATGATATATATCCAATAACGTTCCAACCGGAGCATTCCCTCATGTCTGTAGAAGTTATGGAACGCAAGGCGATATCATGAGGAAAGCGCGTGACCAGGAACTGGCATTCTGCCAGACCAATGACTGAAACACCTCCCATCCGGCCCCACATCACACTAGAGGCTTCATTCCACGTTCTACAGACTGTTGACATCTAGTGGAAGGCGTAGTAAGTGTAAACAGATCTATATCTTACAGGGAATTGAATAGGCGATGAGTTGAACATTGACCAGTCTCAGAATTCTCACTTCCTGTTTGGATTTTTTCTCAGGTTTTTGCCTGCCATATGAGTTCTGTTATACTCACAAACATCATTCAAGCAGTTTTAGAAACTTCAGAGTGTTTTATATCCAATAGTAATAATAATATGCATATATTAGCATCTGGGACAGAGTAGGAGGCAATTCACTATGGGCACGCAATTCATCCAAAAGTGAAAATGCTGCCCCCTTGTAACGGCTGTCTAATTCCTCCTCCTCGGATGAGGAGGAGTAAGGGTCAGACCAAAACGCAGAGTGGTTAGTGCTCATATTGATTGAATCAAAACGAAACTGAACACTTACAAATACAAAAAAAACAACGAACGTGACAAAACCGAAAACAGTCCCGTGTGGTACGAACACTGACACGAGATACAAACACCCACAAACACACGTGAACCCCGGCTGCCTTAGTATGATTCTCAATCAGGGACAACGATTGACAGCTGCCTCTGATTGAGAATCATACCCGGCCGAACACAAAATCCCAACATAGAAAATCACACATAGACAAACCCACCCAACTCACGCCCTGACCAACTAAATAAATACAAGACAAAAGAAAACAGGTCAGGAACGTGACACCCCTATATCAAAGAAGTTAATTGACAGCATGTCAGGGGGGATTGCAGAGGTCTGAAAAAGACCTCAACTTCATGTAATTGTCAATAAAAGCCTTTGACACTTATGAAATGCTTGTAATTATACTTAAGTATTCCATAGTAACTGACAAAAATATCTAAAGACACTGAAGCAGCAAACTTTGTGGAAATTAATAGTAGTTCTTGACACACTCAAGACAGATCAACAGTGCACCTACTACCATAGTACATTCAAAGGCACTTAAATATTTTGTCTTGCCCCTACACCCTCTAAAAGGCACACATACACAATCCATGCCTCAATTGTCTCAAGGCTCAAAAATCCTTCTTTAACCTGTCTCCTCCCCTTCATCTACACTGATTTGAAGTGGATTTATCAGGTGACATCAATAAGGGATCATAGCTGATCTCCTGGATTCACCTGGTCTGTCTAGGTTATGGATAGAGCAGGTGTTCCTAATGTTTTGTGGTTCCCATGTGGCTCAGTTGGTAAAGGATGGCACTTGCAATTCCAGGGTTGTGGATTTGATTCCCACAGGGGACCCAATACGGAAAATAGTATAAAAATGTAGGAACTCACTACTTACTGTAAGTCGATCTGGATAAGAGCGTCTGCAAAAACATATATTTATATTTTGGGTTCTGATGGGGTACGACAGTTGAGCTAAACTCATGAGGCATTTTTAAGTAATATTCTTCAAGAATCAATGGGTATAATTTATTAATTTAATGGGATGTAGCAACTAAGTACTTCTAGGTTTAATGTAACGGATGCTCTTGTTCTGGAGTCAAACTGAACTGTTGATGTTGTGGATACTGAATTTATTAATTTCTATTTGAATTACCTCTTTTTTAAGCCACACAGAGCAGTTTTGATATTTTAATTACAGTAAGATTAATTCGAAAGAAGACTGATATTGTTTACCTGTAGTCTCCGTAAATAAATAAAAAATCAGTTCATACATCTCATTCAAGCATTTCACATGAAGGCAGCACTTGACCATGTCGAAGACTATATCACTCTGTCTACTGAATCACTGAAACAGAGAGAGACATCTGAAACAGAGAGAGAGATATGAATCATTGAAACATTGAGATATGATTCATTGAAACAGAGGGAGAGATCTGAATCACTGAAACAGAGAGAGACATCTGAAAGACAGAGAGAGACCTGAGTAACTGAAACACAGAGAGATCTGAATCACTGAAACACAGACAGATCTGAATCACTGAAACACAGAGAGATCTGAATCACTGAAACAGAGAGAGAGAGAGATCTGAATCACTGAAACACAGAGGTAGATCTGAAACAGAGAGAGAGAGAGAGATCTGAGTCACTGAAACACAGAGAGACATCTGAAACAGAGAGAGAGATATGAATCATTGAAACAGAGAGATCTGAATCACTGAAACACAAAGAGATCTGAATCACTGAAACAGAGAGAGATCTGAATCACTGAAACAGAGAGAGATCTGAATCACTGAAACAGAGAGAGATCTGAATCACTGAAACAGAGAGAGATCTGAATCACTGAAACACAGAGAGATCTGAATCACTGAAACAGAGAGAAATATGAATCACTGAAACACAGTGAGATCTGAATCACTGAAACACAGAGAGATCTGAATCACTGAAACAGAGAGAGAGAGAGAGAGATCTGAATCACTGAAACAGAGAGAGATCTGAATCACTGAAACAGAGAGAGAGATCTGAATCACTGAAACACAGAGAGAGATCTGAAAGACAGAGGGGAGATCTGAGTCACTGAAACACAGAGGTAGATCTGAAACAGAGAGATAGAGATCTGAGTCACTGAAACACAGAGAAAGATCTGAATCACTGAAACACAGAGAGATCTGAATCACTGAAACAGAGAGAGATATGAATCACTGAAACACAGAGAGACATCTGAAAGGCATCTGCTCTTTGGAAACAAATGTAATTATTATGTACTGCTTGAACATGTACATTTAAAAGAAAGGACATTGTTGTGTACAGCCTTTTGGAGTTTATTGTTTTTCTTTTGTCCACTGTTTTCAGAGAACTAATTGTGAAAAAAGTAAGTTGTACTGTATAGCTTTTCCTATTAGATGTTTCTACTCTTGTCCCTATTTTCAGAGAAATCATTGGGACAAGTTATTTACTGTTCAAACAAACCCTTCTCTAATTATTTTCGAGGGTGAGTCAGTTTATTTGTCTTCTTTTTGAAAACATATGGGTGACCAACTGTCATTCCGCTCCTTTGTCTGGTGTTAATTCTCTCTCTCTGTCAGCAGTCAGACTTCATTTCCGACACTTCTTCCGGGTCACTACCTTCTGTCTTCCGTCAGGTCACATGGTCTATTAAACAATAGCCCACTGATGCTCACTCCAGTGTGTCATAATCAGTCAACAAAAGCCTCTTACAAAAAAAAACATGTTTTTTTTGTCTTCTCATAGTAATCCTTTGTGTTGTCGTGCAACCCTCTACACTTTTTTTCATAAAAAAAAATAACTTTGTCAGTAAATAGTTTTTAAAGGTGTCGGTTTCCCCTCAACTCAATATTATGATCCGGTTTCCCGGACAGAGACTAAGGCCATTCCTGAACTAAAAAGCCTGTCGAAGGAGATTCTCCATTGAAAGCATTTTTTTGTTCAGGACTAGACTTAATCTGTGTCCGGGAAACTGGCCCTATGTGTCTGGGAAACTGGCCCTATGTGTCTGGGAAACTGGCCCTATGTGTCTGGGAAACTGGCCATATGTGTCTGGGAAACTGGCCCTATGTGTCAGGGAAACTGGCCCTATGTGGCTGGGAAACAAACCCTATGTGTCTGGGAAACTGGCCCGATGTGTCTGGGAAACTGGCCCTATGTGTCTGGGAAACTGGCCCTATGTGTCTGGGAAACTGGCCCTATGTGTCAGGGAAACTGGCCCTATGTGTCTGGGAAACTGGCCCTATGTGTCTGGGAAACAAACCCTATGTGTCTGGGAAACTGGCCCTATGTGTCTGGGAAACTGGCCCTATGTGTCTGGGAAACTGGCCCTATGTGTCTGGGAAACTGGCCCTATGTGTCTGGGAAACTGGCCCTATGTGTCTGGGAAACTGGCCCTATGTGTCTGGGAAACTGTCCCTATGTGTCAGGGAAACTGTCCCTATGTGTCTGGGAAACTGGCCCTATGTGTCTGGGAAACAAACCCTATGTGTCTGGGAAACTGGCCCCATGTGTCAGGGAAACTGGCCCTATGTGTCTGGGAAACTGGCCCTATGTGTCTGGGAAACTGGCCCTATGTGTCTGGGAAACTGGCCATATGTGTCTGGGAAACTGGCCCTATGTGTCCGGAAAACTGGCCCTATGTGTCTGGGAAACAAACCCTATTTGTCTGGGAAACTGGCCCTATGTGTCTGGGAAACTGGCCCCATGTGTCCGGAAAACTGGCCCTATGTGTCTGGGAAACTGGCCATATGTGTCTGGGAAACTGGCCCTATGTGTCTGGGAAACTGGCCCTATGTGTCTGGGAAACTGGCCCTATGTGTCCGGAAAACTGGCCCTATGTGTCTGGGAAACAAACCCTATGTGTCTGGGACACTGGCCCTATGTGTCTGGGAAACTGGCCCTATGTGTCTGGGAAACTGGCCATATGTGTCTGGGAAACTGTCCCTATGTGTCTGGGAAACAAACCCTATGTGTCTGGGAAACTGGCCCTATGTGTCTGGGAAACTGGCCCTATGTGTCTGGGAAACTGGCCCTATGTGTCTGGGAAACTGGCCCTATGTGTCTGGGAAACTGGCCCTATGTGTCTGGGAAACTGGCCCTATGTGTCTGGGAAACTGGCCCTATGTGTCAGGGAAACTGGCCCTATGTGTCCGGAAAACTGGCCCTATGTGTCTGGGAAACAAACCCTATGTGTCTAGGAAACTGGCCCTATGTGTCTGGGAAACTGGCCCTATGTGTCTGGGAAACTGGCCCTATGTGTCTGGGAAACAAACCCTATGTGTCTGGGAAACAAACCCTATGTGTCTGGGAAACTGGCCCTATGTGTCTGGGAAACTGGCCCTATGTGTCAGGGAAACTGGCCCTATGTGTCTGGGAAACTGTCCCTATGTGTCTGGGAAACAAACCCTATGTGTCTGGGAAACTGGCCCTATGTGTCTGGGAAACTGGCCCTATGTGTCTGGGAAACTGGCCCTATGTGTCTGGGAAACTGGCCCTATGTGTCTGGGAAACTGGCCCTATGTGTCTGGGAAACTGGCCCTATGTGTCTGGGAAACTGGCCCTATGTGTCCGGAAAACTGGCCCTATGTGTCTGGGAAACAAACCCTATGTGTCTGGGAAACTGGCCCTATGTGTCTGGGAAACTGGCCCTATGTGTCTGGGAAACTGGCCCTATGTGTCTGGGAAACTGGCCCTATGTGTCTGGGAAACAAACCCTATGTGTCTGGGAAACAAACCCTATGTGTCTGGGAAACTGGCCCTATGTGTCTGGGAAACTGGCCCTATGTGTCAGGGAAACTGGCCCTATGTGTCTGGGAAACTGGCCCTATGTGTCTGGGAAACAAACCCTATGTGTCTGGGAAACTGGCCCTATGTGTCTGGGAAACAAACCCTATGTGTCTGGGAAACTGGCCCTATGTGTCTGGGAAACTGGCCCTATGTGTCTGGGAAACTGGCCCTATGTGTCTGGGAAACTGGCCCTATGTGTCTGGGAAACAAACCCTATGTGTCTGGGAAACAAACCCTATGTGTCTGGGAAACTGGCCCTATGTGTCTGGGAAACTGGCCCTATGTGTCAGGGAAACTGGCCCTATGTGTCTGGGAAACTGGCCCTATGTGTCTGGGAAACAAACCCTATGTGTCTGGGAAACTGGCCCTATGTGTCTGGGAAACAAACCATTTGTGTCCGGGAAACTGGCCCTATGTTTTTTAACTCACAAAGGATTGTTTTCCAAAAATAAATATGTTAAACCCTTTTTGGATTAGTCATTCCCACTAACCCCCTAACCCTTGAGAGGTACTAACACTATGTACAGTAGCTATATGGTAGTAATATAAGCAGATCTCAGGAAGAGTTGTTGTTGCCGCTGTAACAGCTAGCCTAATTAGGGATCTAAATAAATAAATAGCACCTGCACTGTAGTTACACTGTGCCTGCTGTTGTATATCTATACACAGCCAATATCATATAGGGAATAGGGTGCCATTTGCGATTCAGACTCATGTCCGGGCAATCAAGTCGATGACTGGGTTATTATTTTGACTTGTCCTGAGAAAACGCGTTGCTGAATCTTCCTGCCATGGCGACCACATGTAATAATGTTGCTAAAAATACTGTTAAGCTTTGCCAGTTTGTTATAGTGAGCACTGTTAGTTGGCTGTTTCTGCGGCTGTGTGTGTGTGTGTGTGGTGTGTGTGTGTTTGTGTTTGTGTTTGTGTTTGTGTTGGTGTGTGTGTGTGTGTGTGTGTGTGTGTGTGTGTGTGTGTGTGTGTGTGTGTGTGTGTGTGTGTGTGTGCTCTAGGGAACAGGGAAGGTAGAGTACTGTGTAGTACGTTAGCCCTCTCCTACAGCAGCCCTGCCTGTTAGTCTGTGTCCTGTCCTGTTGGTCTGTGTCCTGTCCTGTCCTGTTGAGCTGTGTCCTGTCCTGTCCTGTTGGTCTGTGTCCTGTCCTGTCCTGTCCTGTCCTGTTGGGCTGTATCCTGTCCTGTCCTGTTGGTCTGTGTCCTGTCCTGTTGGTCTGTGTCCTGTCCTGTCCTGTTGGTCTGTGTCCTGTCCTGTCCTGTCCTGTCCTGTTGGGCTGTATCCTGTCCTGTCCTGTTGGTCTGTGTCCTGTCCTGTTGGGGTGTGTCCTGTCCTGTCCTGTTGGTCTGTGTCCTGTCCTGTCCTGTCCTATTGGGGTGTGTCCTGTCCTGTTGGTCTGTGTCCTGTCCTGTCCTGTTGAGCTGTGTCCTGTCCTGTTAGTCTGTGTCCTGTCCTGTTGGGGTGTGTCCTGTCCTGTTGGGCTGTGTCCTGTCCTGTCCTGTTAGTCTGTGTCCTGTCCTGTCCTGTTGGTCTGTGTCCTGTCCTGTTGGGGTGTGTCCTGTCCTGTCCTGTTGGTCTGTGTCATGTCCTGTCCTGTCCTGTCCTGTTGGGGTGTGTCCTGTCCTGTCCTGTTGGTCTGTGTCCTGTCCTGTCCTGTCCTGTTGGTCTGTGTCCTGTCCTGTCCTGTTGGTCTGTGTCCTGTCCTGTCCTGTTGGGGTGTGTCCTGTCCTGTCCTGTCCTGTCCTGTTGGTCTGTGTCCTGTCCTGTCCTGTTGGGGTGTGTCCTGTCCTGTCCTGTCCTGTCCTGTTGGTCTGTGTCCTGTCCTGTCCTGTTGGGGTGTGTCCTGTCCTGTTGGGCTGTATCCTGTCCTGTCCTGTTGGGCTGTATCCTGTCCTGTCCTGTTGGTCTGTGTCCTGTCCTGTCCTGTTGGTCTGTGTCCTGTCCTGTTGGGGTGTGTCCTGTCCTGTCCTGTTGGTCTGTATCCTGTCCTGTCCTGTTGGTCTGTGTCCTGTCCTGTCCTGTTGGTCTGTGTCCTGTCCTGTTGGTCTGTGTCCTGTCCTGTTGGGGTGTGTCCTGTCCTGTTGGTCTGTGTCCTGTCCTGTTGGTCTGTGTCCTGTCCTGTTGGGGTGTGTCTTGTCATGTTGGGGTGTGTCCTGTCCTGTTGGGGTGTGTCCTGTCCTGTTGGTCTGTGTCCTGTCCTGTCCTGTTGGTCTGTGTCCTGTCCTGTCCTGTTGGTCTGTGTCCTGTCCTGTCCTGTTGGGGTGTGTCCTGTCCTGTTGGTCTGTGTCCTGTCCTGTTGGTCTGTGTCCTGTCCTGTTGGTCTGTGTCCTGTCCTGTCCTGTTGGGGTGTGTCCTGTCCTGTTGGTCTGTGTCCTGTCCTGTTGGTCTGTGTCCTGTCCTGTTGGTCTGTGTCCTGTCCTGTCCTGTTGGGGTGTGTCCTGTCCTGTTGGGGTGTGTCCTGTCCTGTCCTGTTGGTCTGTATCCTGTCCTGTCCTGTTGGGGTGTGTCCTGTCCTGTTGAGCTGTGTCCTGTCCTGTCCTGTTGGTCTGTATCCTGTCCTGTCCTGTTGGGGTGTGTCCTGTCCTGTCCTGTTGGGGTGTGTCCTGTCCTGTCCTGTTGGGGTGTGTCCTGTCCTGTGGGGCTGTGTCCTGTCCTGTCCTGTTGGGGTGTGTCCTGTCCTGTCCTGTTGGGGTGTGTCCTGTCCTGTTGGGCTGTGTCCTGTCCTGTTGGTCTGTGTCCTGTCCTGTTGGTCTGTATCCTGTCCTGTCCTGTTGGGCTGTGTCCTGTCCTGTCCTGTTGGTCTGTATCCTGTCCTGTCCTGTTGGGGTGTGTCCTGTCCTGTCCTGTTGGTCTGTATCCTGTCCTGTCCTGTTGGGATGTGTCCTGTCCTGTCCTGTGTGTCTGTGTCCTGTCCTGTTGGTCTGTATCCTGTCCTGTCCTGTTGGGGTGTGTCCTGTCCTGTCCTGTTGGTATGTGTCCTGTCCTGTTGGTCTGTGTCCTGTCCTGTTGGTCTGTGTCCTGTCCTGTTGGTCTGTGTCCTGTCCTGTTGGTCTGTGTCCTGTCCTGTTGGTCTGTGTCCTGTCCTGTTGGTCTGTGTCCTGTTCTGTTAGTCTGTGTCCTGTCCTGTCCTGTTGGTCTGTGTCCTGTCCTGTTGGTCTGTGTCCTGTCCTGTCCTGTTGGTCTGTGTCCTGTCCTGTTGGTCTGTGTCCTGTCCTGTCCTGTTGGTCTGTATCCTGTCCTGTCCTGTTGGTCTGTGTCCTGTCCTGTCCTGTTGGTCTGTGTCCTGTCCTGTTGGTCTGTGTCCTGTCCTGTCCTGTTGGTCTGTGTCCTGTCCTGTTGGTCTGTGTCCTGTCCTGTCCTGTTGTTCTGTGTCCTGTCCTGTCCTGTTGGGGTGTGTCCTGTCCTGTTGGGTTGTGTCCTGTCCTGTTGGGGTGTGTCCTGTCCTGTTTTGTTGGGCTGTGTCCTGTCCTGTCCTGTTGGGCTGTGTCCTGTCCTGTCCTGTTGGGCTGTGTCCTGTCCTGTCCTGTTGGGCTGTGTCCTGTCCTGTTGAGCTGTGTCCTGTCCTGTCCTGTTGGGCTGTGTCCTGTCCTGTCCTGTTGGGCTGTGTCCTGTCCTGTTGGGCTGTGTCCTGTCCTGTCCTGTTGAGCTGTGTCCTGTCCTGTTGAGCTGTGTCCTGTCCTGTTGGGCTGTGTCCTGTCCTGTTGGGCTGTGTCCTGTCCTGTCCTGTTAGTCTGTGTCCTGTCCTGTCCTGTTGGGCTGTGTCCTGTCCTGTTGGGCTGTGTCCTGTCCTGTCCTGTTGGGCTGTGTCCTGTCCTGTCCTGTTGGGCTGTGTCCTGTCCTGTTGGGCTGTGTCCTGTCCTGTCCTGTTAGTCTGTGTCCTGTCCTGTCCTGTTGGGCTGTGTCCTGTCCTGTCCTGTTGGGCTGTGTCCTGTCCTGTCCTGTTGAGCTGTGTCCTGTCCTGTTGAGCTGTGTCCTGTCCTGTTGGGCTGTGTTCTGTCCTGTTGGGCTGTGTCCTGTCCTGTCCTGTTAGTCTGTGTCCTGTCCTGTCCTGTTGGGCGTGTCCTGTCCTGTTGGGCTGTGTCCTGTCCTGTCCTGTTGGGCTGTGTCCTGTCCTGTCCTGTTGAGCTGTGTCCTGTCCTGTTGGGCTGTGTCCTGTCCTGTTGGGCTGTGTCCTGTCCTGTCCTGTTAGTCTGTGTCCTGTCCTGTCCTGTTGGGCTGTGTCCTGTCCTGTTGGGCTGTGTCCTCTCCTGTCCTGTTGGGCTGTGTCCTGTCCTGTTGGGCTGTGTCCTGTCCTGTCCTGTTGAGCTGTGTCCTGTCCTGTTGAGCTGTGTCCTGTCCTGTTGGGCTGTGTCCCAGCTCAACAGGACAGGACAGGACACAGCTCAACAGGGCAGGACAGGACACAGCTCAACAGGGCAGGACACAGCTCAACAGGACAGGACAGGACACAGACTAACAGGACAGGACACAGCCCAACAGGACAGGACAGAACAGGACACAGACTAACAGGACAGGACAGGACACAGCTCAACAGGACAGGACACAGCTCAACAGGACAGGACAGGACACAGCTCAACAGCAAAGGCGTT